>NW_025791658.1:9830954-10130954 GCF_921293095.1 Ischnura elegans | reverse complement strand
TTTAATTCCTCTGATCCGTAATCAATCACGATTCAAAATTAAAAATGTACGATATCAAAATAGTAACGCCAGTTGCGAAGAAAAGGCAGAAAATGAGTACCTACCCTTTATAACCCTCTAAGCCTGAGCGGCCAGTCAGCAGGTTCCCTCTTTGACTACTATTTTGTTTTTCTGAGTAACTTTTGGAAATTATTCCATTCGCACTAATATACATGATAAAAACCGAAAAGCAATTTGATTTCAAAATTGTCTAATTTTAGCCAATTATAGCTAACGACCATTCTTTTTCCGAAATTTTCACTAAAAGAAACACACTTTTGATTTTTCATTATCAGATACTCACTTTGCTCCTCCCTTTAACGAATGAAATGAATTGCGACGTGCAATTGTGTATTTCACGTTAAAATTTTAATTTAACGAAAAATAAAATCCAAAATATAACTGACATATTTTATTAAGTAATATCATGTAAAATTCATTTGAAATGGACTTAACTCTGCTATAATTTCTTATTCTCGAATGAAACTCATGGGGTAGGGAAAATGCAGAATAGTTCTAACTCATTATTGAAATTACATTTTATTGTGTTTACTCAATTACCACAGTAAATTTTAGCGAACTAATGCATACTTAAAACGTAAAACTGACTGCAAAGAACAGCGAAACATTTTCACTCATTGAATGAACCATTCTGTGACTTCTTGAACATAAAACTGAATGAACAATACTCGAGAATTAGAAAACGAATATATATTATAATAATTTTTAACCCCGTATTTGTCACTTACCAATTTGCTCCATGCTCTTATGTTCGTTGTATTTTTCATAGATGAGTTTAATCAGGTAACCCCTCAGATCATCTGCAGAATGCAAGTGCGAGACTGAGAAAGTTGGCAAAGAGCAGGAGAAGTTGTAAAAAACTGCCATTCAGCCAACAGTTACCGAACTAAAGTATGCACCAGTTGAATGAACATTCCCTTCACAGGCAAATGAATGACTTCTAAAAGGGGCAAGGAACCCAAAATCGCAGCTCGCAATGACTTCTTCGCTACGAGACATCAAATCAAGACTCTCGCCTCCTTTGTGCGGCAACGCATTTCATTCCATCTCACTGAGGACCTTCCCATACGTACACCCTCCCCTACCATCTCACGCACCGCCTACTACTTCCTTCTCAACACCTTTCGGCCTTTTTTTCCACGGTGCAACCCTTTTCGGGCCCTTTCATCGGATTCCCTCGCAGAGAGAGGGTGAGGATTCGAATCCCTTTCGCCGAAAAACAGCCGCAACCCCCATTGAAAACTTTGCGTGGCGGTTCCATGCCAACCGCCGCCCAGACACGCATTCTAACATCCAGACGCCTTCCCTTTCTCGGTTCAAAAGGCACGCACGGATTAAGCGCAACCCGTCCACCGCAAAACTCACCCATTCCTAGAGACTCCGGCTCCCCGAATTGTTGCCGCTCATGAGCTGTTTCCCAGTCAGCAGCAAAACCATTTCTTGTATTTTCCAAGTGGTGAAGAACACGGAAACTCGAGGGAGTTTCAGGAAATAAAACGAAGGAAAAGAAAATATCGAGCTATTTTCAGACTACCCTCCTTCGAAAGTCAGTCGAAGACTATCACCTTCAAATCATACGTGTTTCCTATTTTATTCTTAAACCACCGAATACAGCTCATACTGGCCATTATAGATCGGGATTTGCGACAAATTCAACAAGTAACCGTGCACGAACAACCATGTCCTGGTCAGAGGAAACCTACCCATACGGGATTCGAACCCGCGACCTCTTTTTCGGCAGGCGAGGACGCAACCCCGCCACCACCGAGGCTGGTGAAGAGTCCTCATAAAAATTACAACTTTCAATACGCACTTCTGGTAAGAGTTGAAGAAGAAAGGTAAATATGGGAAATTTGAGAAGAAGAAGGGGGCAAGATGAAAAATTCGGTTTTTCCTTTATTCATTCATAGATAGCAGCATGCGTTCTAGCTCTTTTATGGTCTCAGGCCATTAATAACTACGTTCATCGCAACGTACGGGGAGCCAGAGTATTTGAGAGCAGCGGCGAGCAAGATGCGCTTTCTTCCCTCGCGATTGTCATTTTTGCAGTTGTCAGAGTAAGGAATCATTCGATTACTGTAATTTGTTTTAACTCTTTCCCAAAATATCACCAGGATGCAACATATCATGTCGAAGTTATTTCTGAAGTAGGTTTTTAACAATTAGTTACGGTTGTGATAAATATCTTACAAACCAAATTGGCGACGTGGGTTTAGATGCCGATAAACTGAGATGATGAGGAACCGAGGAAAAATGGAAGCGGAAGTTTGTAATCTTACCCCACCTTCCCCTGCATATAAGCTTTAATGAGAATTTAGTTTGATGAAAAACTTTAAACCAGGTGCTTCCTGCCATGACAACCACATAAAAAATTTGATATCAATGTATGACGTGACATTGCTCTCCGGCTTCGGTTTAAAAGGCACAGGGGAGCAACGCATCCCCCCAACATCATCCCCCTCCGACTTTTAACCGCTGAGCCGTCGCATTTTTGTCCACGGGACTTGGGAAAACGTTTTACCAAAAGGTATTTTCGCTTAATTCAATAATGTTTCCCAGTCAGCGACACTAATTTTATTTTTTTAAGTGACGCATAGAGGTGTTGGTACTCTAGGAGATTACCGAAAAAAACAAAGTCGATGGCATACTTTTGGAAATTTCTTTTACATTCCAATTTCTTCTTTTTTTAAATTGAATGTTTGTAGGCCATTACCTAATTTTATTGAAAGGTAATGTTCACAAATTTATGCTTTAACTTTTATTTCATATTCCACCACGGAATGAACTGACTTTTTTTCGGAAAATGTTCACATATTTGCTCGAAAATTGGAAGAATAAAATGTTTTCACACGTTACGAATGCGTTTTTAATTGATAATACAGGCACATTTATATCCAGCGTGGCGATTATACTCTTCATTAAGATTACTATACAATAGGCTTAGAACGTATTGCAAGTAAGATCCGTTTCAGATCCTTTATATTGTTTTTTCTAGGTCCTCCTGTTTGCATTGTCCCCTCCTTTCCCTTACATAGCCCCCCATTCCAAGCATTCCATCTTCCCCTCATACACTGCGCATCTACGGGACGCACGCTTGCGCGGAAGTTGTTCGCTCCTCTCTCACAAGAGGGGCCCATTACGAGCTCATTCCCGACTCCTGTCCAGCTGTCGTCGGCCGCGTTCTGCCGTTCCGCAATAATACTACTTCCAAAGCTATAATCGTGGCTGTGGTTAATTGCCGTAGTTTAAGAAATAAAATTCCCGAATTCCACCATTTAATTCATAGTACGAAGTGTAACGTCATTTTTGGAACAGAAAGTTGGCTAACAGATGATGATTCAGACATTGAGATCTTCCCAAAATCGTTCACTGTTTATCGGAAAGATAGAATTATTCGAGTTGGAGGCAGAGTTTTTATAGCTGTAAAGAATTCAATCGTCAGCCAAGCGATAACCGTAACTGGGACCAGCGTTGAATCTGCATGGGGTTTAATTAAATGCCCAATATTCAAAACTATTTTATTATGATCGTATTACAGACCACCTAACTCAGATATAACGTCAATGTTGGATTTTCAAAATCAAATAAACAGCATAGCATCCAAGTATCCTGAAAGAAACTAGATTGTGGGTGGAGATTTCAACGTACCCTCTATAGATTGGGAGACTTGTAGCTTCATTCCTGGTGGGAGGGATAAAGTGATCTGGGAGGCTTTATTACACACTTTCACATCTAATTCATTGTTTCAAATAGCATCCGCACCAAACAGAGGAGAAAATATTCTTGATTTATTAGCGAAAAATATACCACATCAGGTAATAAACGTTGGCACTGTCGAAGGAATAAGTGACCATAGGGTAGTAACTGCAAAGTTTTCTCTAAATACCGCTGTAAACTTTAAAAAAGAGCGTAAAGTTTTCATTTTTAAAAGAGCTAATTTTGATGGGTTTAAGAGTCATCTGAAAAATGCTTTCCCCGAGTTTCAAGAATCAGTATTAAAGTTAAATGTAGAGAATACTTGGAAAGCTTTTCTTTCGCTCGTAACTTCGGGAATAAATAGCTACATCCCTAGTAAAATAGTAAAAGAAGGCAGCGAACCGAGATGGTACGACGCGGAAGTGAGAAAATCATTGAGGCGACAGAGAGCGTGTCATGCTAAAATGAAAAAAGTCAGCACGGATTTATCCGCTAATGAACGCGACCTAATAATTAAAAAATATAGGATGACTAAGGCGCCACGAAGGAGGCGTTCAGGAATGCGTTCACGAATTTTAAAAGAAAAACACTAGTAGAGCAGTTACAGGATAACCCAAAAGCATTTTGGTCATATGTTAGGGAAGTTCAAGGTAAACGATCTACCGTATGTTCGCTGAGAAACGACAATGGAGATGTGTTGACAAGCAGTTACGATAAAGCCAATTTATTAAATTCCTACTTCAAGAGCGTGTTCACGGAGCCTTCCGAAAACTCACCCGAGACCGATGACAATCCCTGTATGCATAAGATGCCAGCTATTGACATTAGTACGCTCGGAATAGAAAATATATGCAAATAGGGTGATAATAACCCTTATTTAAGCCAAGCGCTACCTACTAGTAGGGTACTCTGCTACCTGCCAGCATCCTGCATAGCAGCGGCACACCATATGCTCGCCCCACCGTCAACTCACTTTGCAGCAGCGGGAACCAGAAATACGGCCCACGGACTTATCCCGGCATTCCTAATTAGCCGTAGCGTTCTCATGCGCTTCAAAAAATTCACTTTTCTTTTAATCGCGAAAAATAGATATCGTCATTCGAAAATCTAAGAGCGTGAAATGCTTACTCTAGGAGTAATAAATAATCTTTCGATTTAGGCAATAAAAAAATAATAGGGAACCACTTTATTATACGACCAGTGGCCGACACATCTTCTCAATTATTTCCTTCTTTAAGTTCTGCATCGCAAAACAGAATTGAGAAAAAATCGGTGCGCCTAATTGGGGTCCTTCACACGATCCGAAATTGTAATAAAGTAAAAGAATGCAGGACATGGACTAAGTTACAAACGAAAAATCTTCCCCATGCAGGCACACTATCGTAAGTTTCAAATAAGAGAACGCCATATTTTTCCGCCCAACTTTCATGAGTTGATGACCTCACCAGAATTTTTGCTCACTTCCTCGATTACTAATTGACTTTCACAAGGGGAGGGAAGCGCTCATTATGAGTGAAAACAGCAAGGAACCACGGGAGATCAATGCACAATGCTCAGGAGTAGCTGTCTAGCGGCTATCTGCTCGTTTTGTGCTCGTGACGTCATCAACCTCCATGCGAAACGGTCAAAGCCTTCGATTTCTAGTCGCGAATATCTCTCTCATGGATAGAAACATTAGGTTCTCCAATTTTTCTTACTCCATCCCAGTTGATAATAACAAAAAAATACCGTTAGTTACCGTTTATAGAATTTTATTTTATATGGAATCCTGATCAATGCAGCTCGCCGCTTCAGGTTATATTTACCCATTATAACCCAATGTTGCTTCTAAGTAAAATAAGTAATGAATACATTTTCACCTCTATTCAAGAAAGATTTGCATTACGTGTTCGTTTGTGCTGCAATGTTAAATGGCAAAATATGTAGGTGGCGCAACAATTATAGTTGTGTAAAACATTTCTACAATTTTAAAATGAGAAGTGTTGACATTTAATTGGCAAAGCCTCCCAGTAGCAGCTCTGAGTTATAAAGAGTTAAAAGAAACAAAAATATCCTTGTCTATAGAAAAATATCATCGACTCAGAAATGTGGCAGATGTTGCTATTCTGCCTCCGGATGAAGAAAATTTACCCTTAAGTTTATAACAATTTACCATTAGTTACTAAATATACTTTAGCTCAATCTATTGGGAGAAAATGCAAATACAGTATTCTGGCGCTGAAAAATATCATTGCTACATTAACCTAACTACTTACAGTGATTATAGCAAGCCAAATTCAAACGTTCAAACTGAAGTTTCGCGGTACAATGCGACGAATCCACATGTATAATTCTAATTCGGAATGTAAGGATTGATTGGCAAGGCTAATCACCTGTATACAGAAGTAATAATTTATGTTGACGTTCATTCGGTGGATACGTACTACTCACACATGAAATTAACTTTAAAGATTTTCCTGTGAACAAGACTGAAGAGTTTTCATGTATATCTTCACCTTAGCTCTTCATGATTTGAATTTGAATGCATTCAAGCTAAAAATCGCTGCAATGGAGCGAGTCATCTCTTTCATTACCTCCTAAGCTAACGGTTATCCATTCCAAGAAAGCTGCTGTTCCAAGCAATGTATGTGCGTAGGTACCGACATTATTCCGGCATGGCAATGCCCTCCCGATTTGTACACGCAGCGCCAATGAGATAAGGAGTGCCTTCTATTGCGCTAGATAGTACATCTCTGCATCCGCATCGAGAGGAGAGAGAAACGGCTGACGAGAGGCGCGCGCGCTTCGGTTCCGCGAAGGAGAGGCGCTGTTCGCGGGGAAAGATATCATGAATGGTGGGTGAGGGGGGTTGAGGGGTTGGGGGCGAGTTAGCGAGGTCAGGGAGGAAGCAGCTAGTGCGGAGGCTCAGCGGGAAAAAGAGTGAGAGCGGTGCTTGATGGAGGAGAGAGTTTGAAAGGTATCACTTTCGTTAAGAGCGGTAAGAGAGGGAGCAAAACAGTTATTGATTGAGGGTGACCGTAAGAAAGAGAGAAGAAGTTTTCCCCACCCAACTTTCTTACGGGGATACCATTATAGAAATAGAAATGAAATTTATTATTCCGGGACAAGTGTGTCCC
Source organism: Ischnura elegans (assembly GCF_921293095.1). Taxonomy (NCBI): domain Eukaryota; kingdom Metazoa; phylum Arthropoda; class Insecta; order Odonata; family Coenagrionidae; genus Ischnura; species Ischnura elegans. The sequence continues at coordinate 10,124,082 of NW_025791658.1, read as the reverse complement.
TTGTGTGTACATGATAAATATAATAGAGTCAAAATTATTACAAAAAATATGTAGATTTACATTATATATATCGATGTCATGATTTACATTAAACATCTATATAGCAAGACAAAGGTATGAATTCATAAATACATCTTATTTTATTAACTTAAGCACGATATTCAGTTAACTTACAATATTCAATACACATGTAGCAATATTTCACTGTATTTCTTTTTTAATTGACTTGCATTTTAAGATTTTTTTAAATCGTATGGCAATTTATTCCATACTTCGCAAGAGGTGACATTGAAAGACCTAGCGTAAAAAGATGTTCGATAGTGTGGTATGTACAGTTCTTCCAATGTTGCCTTATAAAGTAAGCGCCTATTTTTTATTTTTAACCATCTTAGTTTTTCAAAATATGGTGTCACATGTTCATAATATGTGATGTCAAAAATATATCTTATACAGGAATTCTGAATCCTGTGCAGTTTCAGATTTAGTTCATTAGTAAGGTCAGAATATACCGCGCAGCAATAATCTATATGAGGGAAAATAAGAGTGTCAACTAATTTTTGGCGAAGAGGGAGAGGGATAAGGTGTCCAAATTGTTTTAAGTGATATAGACTCTAAAAGACCCAATGCGAAATGGATTTTATGTGTTCATTCCATGATAAGGTTTTATTTAGTATAACTTCTAAGTCAGTAACACTGTCAGGAATAATAATTTGGACATCTTATATAGTTATCTTTGGCAGGGAATCAAGTATAATTCTATTAACATAAATATTACTACCAATTATGATCCTTTGGTCTTGCTGGGATATTGTTGCAGTTTTCATGTGACCACTTATACTTCGAATAATTATATAATTAATGACTATTATATAATTATAATGAACTTTATTTAAGAAACCCATTCTTGGACGATAATTAAAATATATGAATAGTTTTTATAGCCAATGTTTTTCTGCCACCTAGGAGACTGATTAAAGGAAACCTGGAGGGTATGTATCGAAGATAGTATGCATATAAATTATTGTTGAACTACATTCTGAAAATTAGGTGTTGATAAAAGTGAGCGAAGTGAGCATTATGAACAGTAGATAGTGTACACATTGTTACAGTGGATTATATTAGTATTATTGCAGATGAAGCGCGTTGAGGTATACATTGCAAAGGCATTAATGGCATCTCTTGTGAAGATAGCACAAGAAAGTTGGGAGGGGAAAAGAGGTGACCCATCATCAGAGGATATTGATCGCTAGCATTTTCAAGAGACCAATAGGGATGTTTCCTGTTATTTTTTGACTGCCTTAATCGAGAGATTATTACTCCTGGGTGCGCATTTAACGCTCTTAGATTTTTTAAATGACGATATCTATTGTTCGCGATAAAATGAAAAGTGAAAATTTTCAAGCGCGCGAGAACGCGACGGCTAAGTGTGAATTACTGGGAAAAGCCCGTGTGACGTCATTCTGGTACCCGCTGCCGCCGTGTGAGGTGACCTTAGGGACGAGGCTACGTGCTCCGCTGCGATGCAGACTGCTAGCAGGTAGCGGAGTACCTTGCTAGCAGATAGCACTTGGCTTAAATAAGGATTATTAATACCCCATCAATCGAAGGAAACTTTCCGACCATTGGCAATTTTAATAGGTGATTATTTAGACATGTTTCCCTGAGCTCTGTGCCTCATACACGCATTGGTAATCTCAGGCGAAGTAAAACTCCTATCTACTCGTATAGACACTAGGTCCCTGTGACGTCACTTGGAGTGGCATCACATGGGCGCCAATCTGGCCTTTTTCAAATGCGGTTAAAATTGACCATTGCCATTTGCCTAAACTGAGATTTCTAAACCGGGATTTCGAAACCAAATAATTTTTATATCATGAATAAAGTAATCTACATCTACATAATACCCTGCGAGCCACCTCTAGGCTGTTTGGCAGGGGGTGATCAATCACCAGCATGCAGCATGCATTTGGACTCCCACATGCACACCACACCGTCCAAAAAACGTCCCGTATAATAACAAACTATACTACTATATGCTGTTAGAAATAGAATATTGAATGGAAATTCAGAAACATGCATTAAGTTTTACATAGGTTAGTAGGCTACACTACAAGTCATGCAATCTATTTACGAGTTCTATTGCTGCCGTTATAATCTCTTATTGATCATGGAAAAAATGATAGTCGGAATCTGTCTGTTCTGCAATCTATATCTCATATTTTATTTATATGATCTGATCTTCCGTAGTACGTTGGCGTCCGCAAGATATGGTTAACGTCGTCAGAAAAGACACTGCTCTTGAATTTATCTAAAAGTTTTAGTCTATTTTTCAATCTACGGTCCGACAGAGATTCCCATACGAGTTTATCTAAGAGGTAAGTTACACTAACAAGACTATCGTAACGACCTTTGAAACGACTAATGGTAGGTGACGAATCGCAATAAATTTCTCACGAGAAGTGACAGGAGTGAAACGTAATGTCAACTGCGAGCGCCACAGGGAGCTTAATTAACGCATAAACCTCAGCCCTTCAAGAGTTCAACAGTGCCGTTCTTGACCATTGTCACGTACGGCACTGTTTCCTGAACAGCGGGCATTCGAAACAATGAAGTAGCCTACTTCGGCGCCTCAGCGATTCTAATTCATTTGCTATTATGATGAAAGAGTAACAGTGATAAACGTACGGATTTCTTCATTGAACTCGAGAAATACATAAGGGGGGCGGAGTTTTTATAGCTGTAAAGAATTCAATCGTCAGCCAAGCGATAACCGTAACTGAGACCAGCGTTGAATCTGTGTGGTGTTTAATTAAATGTCCAAAATTCAAAACTATTTTATTATGTTCGTATTACAGACCACCTAACTCAGATATAACGTCAATGTTGGATTTTCAAAATCAAATAAACACCGTAGCATCCAAGTATCCTGAAAGAAACTTGATTGTAGGTGGAGATTTCAACGTACCTTCTATAAATTGGGAGACTTATAGCTTCATTCCTGGTGGGAGGGATAAAGTGATCTGCGAGGCTTTATTACACACTTTTACATCTAATTCATTGTTTCAAATAGCATCCGCACCAAAACAGTGGAGAAAATATTCTTGATTTATTAGCGACAAATATACCAGATTAGGTAATAAACGTTGGCACTGTCGAAGGAATAAGTGACCACAGGGTAGTAACTGCAAAGTTTTCTCTAACTACCGCTGTAAACTTTAAAAAAGAGCGTAAAGTTTTCATTTTTAAAAGAGCTGATTTTGATGGGTTTAAGAGTCATCTGAAAAATGCTTTCCCCGAGTTTCAAGAATCAGTATTAAAGTTAAATGTAGAGAATACTTGGAAAGCTTTTCTTTCGCTCGTAACTTCGGGAATAAATAGCTACATCCCTAGTAAAACAGTAAAAAAAGGCAGCAAACCGAGATGGTACGACGCGGAAGTGAGAAGATCATTGAGGCGACAGAGAGCGTGTCATGCAAAAATGAAAAGAGTCAGCACGGATTTATCCGCTAATGAACGCGAGCTAATAATTAAAAAATATAGGATGACGAAAGCCGCCACGAAGGAGGCGTTCAGGAATGCGTTCACGAATTTTAAAAGAAAAACACTAGTAGAACAGTTACAGGATAACCCAAAAGCATTTTGGTCATATGTTAGGGAAGTTCAAGGTAAACGATCTACCGTATGTTCGCTGAGAAACGACAATGGAGATGTGTTGACAAGCAGTTACGATAAAGCCAATTTATTAAATTCCTACTTCAAGAGCGTGTTCACGGAGCCTTCCGAAAACTCACCCGAGACCGATGACAATCCCTGTATACATAAGATGCCAGGTATTGACATTAGTACGCTCGGAATAGAAAATATATTGAAATTGCTTAGTCCAAATAAATCATCTGGTCCAGACGAAATCCCTTCTCGCGTATATAAAGAACTAGCCTCAGAAATTGCCCCTTACTTGCAGTTTATATTCAGTAAATCCATCAAGCACCACGAAGTACCTAATGACTGGTAAATCGCTAATGTAACGCCAATACTTAAAAGTGGAGACAAGGAACAGCCATGTAATTACAGGCCGATATCTTTAACGTCCATATCTTGCAAAGTCCTTGAACACATCGTAGTCAGCTCGGTAATGAAACACCTAGACGCGCAAAACTTATTAATGGGAAATCAACATGGATTCAGGAAAAGCAGATCGTGCGAAACTCAGTTAGCGCTTTTTGCCCACGATATTTTAGTCTCCGGGGAAGACAACATTCCAGTAGACGCGATTTTTCTTGATTTCAAACAGGCATTTGATAAAGTACCCCACGGAAAGTTAATCATAAAACTGAAATCTTATGGTCTAGACGAAGATGTCATTTCCTGGATTAGAGAATTTTTGAGCGACCGCGTCCAAAGAGTAGTATTAGACGGTGCAGTCTCCAATGAGGTTAGAGTCACTTCTGGCGTTCCTCAGGGTAGTGTCATTGGCCCACTCCTATTCCCTCTTTATATAAACGACATTGGCGAAGTAGTGCAGAGTAAGTTACGATTATTTGCAGACGACGCTGTAGTTTACAGAGAAATCCGTTCCAGCAAAGATATAGATGAACTAACGAATGACCTTGCTGCTATCCAAGCTTGGTGCGATGCTTGGCAGTTAGAATTAAATTTGGAAAAATGCGTCGTAGTGAATTTCTGGAAGAAGAATAACTCCCTACAGCGTAACTATGTCATTCGGGGCACGCAGTTAAAGGCAGTTGAATCTGTGAAATATCTAGGGGTTAGACTCACTAATGATCTATCGTGGAATAAAGATATTCGAGAAATAACCGGTCAAGCTAATCGTAAAATGGGTTTTGTTAAAAGAATATTAGGAAAGTGCGACGACAAAGTGAGAGAAATTAGCTACTTTTCCCTCGTTAGACCACATTTGGAATACGCTGCCAGTGTTTGGGACCCTCATGAAAAAGGCTTAATAACAGAGTTAGAACGTGTGCAAAGAAGGCTGCCAGGTATGTGAAAGGTCGCTACGATAGTCTTGTAAGTGTAACTGACCTCTTAGCTAACCTAGGTGCACGCTAAGCGGGGATTTTGCCGCATTTTTCAAAAATTCGTATAGCGCGTTTATTGTGAATGGATCACTTGTGGCATACTTTGTTATTCTATTACTCTACTTTTCTCTCCACCAAGAACATATGTTTGCGTCAATTTGACGGCCAACCATTGCGTTAGAATCTTACAAAGTGAGAACGACGACAACTTCGGGTGATTTGCCGATAGATGGCGTTCACCCGATATTAAGGAACTTCTGATAATCTGTCGTTACCGTGGAAACTTGGAAGCATAATCCTTTTTTCAATACTATGTTAATATGTTGTCTCGTATTTATTATATTTTTGTAAGCATTTGCATTATCATTTCTTTACTATTATTATTTGTATAATTTATGTCAACCTCAAACCACATGTCGTAATTTAAAAATTTCGTCTTCATACTCAAATATGCATTACATTTATGTAAAAATGCACTACATACACTTAACTAGTTACCGAAAAATAAGTGATGCACGTTTATTATAATGTATTATGCATTGGAGCTTGAAGACCAAGGTTCGGCACTTTTTGTATCTACCTGCGGGAAAAGAACACAATGCTGCAAAGGCATTATATCAAGATTCAGGAATCGTAATCTCCTTATGGACATAAATTGTATTATGATTTTATAGAATTGTGAACAAATTGAGCCGGTGATGACAAATGTAGAGTATATGATATTCCAAGGTCAGTACGTATTTATCACCCTGCTGAGTTCTAACGAGTGCTTTAAAAGCTTGATAATGAAGATGGGAGGAAAGGGCAGGTAAACCACGATATGGAAAATATTTTTTTTTGATTTCTCACATGAAAGGGAAGGGGAGGAAGAATTTTTATGAAGACGCATTACATTTCAGCGAGAGTTAGCAGTCTGATGATAATAATATTGTTAGCCGCCCACATAATTTCAACGTTTGTCTAGATCAACGGAAAACGGTGAAACTTTTTGGCTGAACTCTTAGATACAATTTGCAAACAGCCAAACAAAAGCTAAAAAAATTGTTCGTATTTCACCAGGGCCAACATCATTTCCTAAGAATGCCGCAACTGAACTCCAATTGTTGCAGAAAACGATTTTACTGAACGCGATTGAGAAAAATGTCGAAAATACCAACCTGTATATTGAAGGAAAACTGTTATCTCATGTGTACTGGAGAATCAGAGATTGCATCATTACTTCTCGTATAGAAATAATATCTTTATTTGGAATTAAATACACTCTCTCTGTAAATAAAAGTTGAAAGGGAGATGCTAGAAGAGCTTTTAAAACAGATGGAACAGGCCTAATGATTTACAGAACAGCGTTCGGGATAGCAACGGGAATTCATAAATTCGAATGGAAAAATAACAGCAAAGCATTACTATTCAAGTCTTGATTTAGCCATTTATTTGCTAGAAAATAGTCTAACTTTGTTTGGTACCGTGAAAAAATCCTTAAACCCACAGAGAGTTTCTACCCTAAAAAATTCAATAGGCTGCAACTTCATTTCTTGGTTTCCAGGATATCTGCACTCTTGTTTCGAACTGCACTAAACGAAACAAATGTGAAATTCTTTTGAAGTGCTTTCTACGTTGCCCTGCAAAGAGGACATCGAAACGAACTGCAAAAACCTGAAATGATCCTGAACTACAACTCAACCAAGGGAGGTGACTTCTGTGAACCAGAAGTGTGTAAATTACTCTCCTTCATGACGAACACGAAGGTGACCTCTATCACATTTTCTCCGGTTTATTTATATAGCTACGCTTAGCGGCCACGTGATTTCTGTAGCTAAGAATTTTGAAAAAAAATCTATCGAAGATCAAGAATGGAGTTCATGGAAGCTCTCGCATTAAGCCTTGCAGATAAAAATTTTAAGTCCAGGGTGAAAAAAGGTAATCTTCCAGCAGACACATAGGCTTTTCTAGCAATGAGACTTGGGAAAATTCCTGAATTATCTGCTTCTGCATATGAACGTCAATGTAGGGCTGGTCATTGTTTTACACGTGGAAAATATGAAAATTATAATATGGTAAATATAAGAATGTTTTCTAATAATATGCAATAATCATTCCATCTGCGTCAAAAAATGTCACAAATGTCATTTCAGAGGCAGTGATGGCCAATAAGGATGAAAAAATTGAAAAATTAATTTTGCTTGTAAAGTTTGTTATTTTTAAAATTTTAATTATTGCATTAACGATTTAGCATATACATTTCCTTTTTTGTGTGTGTTTTTTTGACTTTATTCCAGATTTCCTTATGTCTAGATTGCCGTCTGCAATTTCTTTAGAAAAATTAGTCGAAGTATTTTTTCAAGAAATTTGCATATAATTATTTGATATTTTAGTTTATAAATGAATGGGAAAAATATTTTAAGTGCTTTTATTTATTAGAAGTTACCCAAATACGTTAAAATACCCTCAAATTTGAATTTATACTTGGGAAAATCAAAAATGTAAAAGTGCGGCAAAAACCCCGCTAGCGTGCACTGGCGCTATACTTGCAGGCGCGTGCACCTAAGGGTTAATAACAGAGTTAGAACTATTAAATTTTATACATTCTTGAGCACATGAATTCATTACAGAAACATTACGATAACTCTGTTTTGACTGCAGATGCTAGTCTTTTTCTTTTCTAGGTTCTCTCTGTTTTTTAACTCTCTCAGTAACGTACATAACTACAAAATCGGCGTTGCAGCGCCATCTCTGCATCAAAAAACAAACTTACATTCAACTTGATTTTAACATAATAACTTCAACACTTTCCCTTGTTAATTAAAGTTGAATTTAACGACATGAAGAAATACTGAAAAAAAAACAAGAAATACTGAAAAACATACAATTACTGTCTCAACTAACAAAAGTACAAAGTAATTGCTTATTGTCCTTTCTACTTCACATTAGCCCTGTTTTCACGGACAAGATCTTCAGACGTTTCTTTGGCAACGGCTTCGTCATGATATCAGCCACTTGATGTTCTGTGGAGATCTGTTGAACTTCAAGCTTGCCTTCTGTCACTTTCTCTCTGATGAAAAAGTGCTTAATCGAAATATGTTTGGTCCTGCGATGAAACTCTGGGTTTTTAGCCAGTCTCACCGCTGCTGTGTTGTCAACTTGAATGACTGGAACTTTTTTAAGTTGGATTATTCCTCTAAACAGTCTACTAAGCCAAATTGCCTCTTTGGCTCCTTCATTTGCTGCGATGATCTCTGCTTCCGTTGTTGAAGTTGCTACAACAGCTTGTCGTTGGCTCATCCATGAAATCGCTCCTCCTGCATACCTAACGATGACTCCAGAGGTTGAACGACCCGTTGAAATGCATCCTCCAAAATCTGCATCACTGTAGACATCTAGGAAACCCTCATCTACATTGCTTCGATATACTATCCCCAGATCCAATGTCCCTCCTATGTATCTGAAAACTCTCTTGACTCTTGCCACATCTGCTTGGGTTGGATTTTCGAGTGTCCTCGAAAGGAATCCGACACTATAAGCCAAGTCTGGTCTTGTGCCAAGCATCAAATACATCAGTGCTCCAATGGCCTGCCTGTAAGGAAACCTTCGTGCCTCGTCATCTTTCCCTGATGTGGAAAGTTCTGCACCTTTTAGCATTGGGGTTTATACTGGCCTACATTCTGAAAAATTGAAGCGTTCTAAAATTTTCTTTGCGTATGCTCTTTGACTTATCTTAATGAACCTCTCTTCTTGTTGAATTTCAAGACCCAGAAAATAGCTTGCTTGCTTTGAAATAATTTTGAACTCTTTCTTCAATTCTTCAATAAAATCTTCCATATCTTGTATATTTGTTGCTGCCATCAAGCCATCATCTACATAGATCACTAGTATGATCTTCCTACCATTCCTCTCTCGAATGTATAAACATGGATCAGCATCGCTGACCTCAAACCCATGTTGATGCAGGAATGATCCGAGTCACTTATTCCAGCATCTGGGTGCTTGCTTAGGTCCATAAAGACTTCTCTTCAGCTGACAAACTTTGCTTGTTCCATCTTCATATCCTTGAGGCTGTTTCATGAAAATGGTTTCTTCAAGTTCTCCGTAAAGGAATGCTGTCAACACGTCAAATTGTGTCAGGTGCATCTTCTTACTTGCTGCAATGCTTAGCATTGAGCGTATAGTCCCCATCTTCGCTACCGGACTGAAAGTTTCGCTATAATCAATGTCATGACGTTGACTGAATCCCTTAACAACCAATCTCCCCTTATACTTGTCAATGCTGCCGTCTGGATTTTTCTTGAGTCGAAATACCCATTTACATGGGATTGCCTTTGCACCTGGTGGAAGCTCTGTCAAAATCCAGGTTTGATTCTCTTTCAATGAGGCAATTTCACGATCCATGGCTTTCTTCCACTCGACTGAATCCTCCCTTCTCAGTGCATCTTCAAAGGTCTCAGGATCCTCCATCACTTGATTAAAGAACTCCTCCACTCTCATGGTGTAGTCTTCAAGATGTTTTGGTCTCTGCAAGGTTGATCTATTTCTCAGAATTCTTTCAGATACATTCTCCGAGTTTTCTTCCTTATCTGTATCTGATTCACCTTCACCAAGTGATTCTACATCTCTAATTGATGATTCTTTTTCAATGTCGATCTGTGGCTCTTCTTGCTTCTTTTCCTCAAATTCGTCTCCAGGCCCAATATTTTTTAATGGTAGCTTGACTTCGTCCTTACATTCTTTAATTCTCTCTTGGAATTGAACATCTCTGGACCGGATAACTCCGTGGTTAGTTGGAACGTAAACTCTGTATCGCTCATCTCCGTCATATCCCACTAGGAATCCTTTCATTGCCTTCTTATCCATCTTTCCCCTCTTTTGGGATGGAATGTGAACATAACAGGAAGATCCAATGATACGCAGATGTTTGATTCTTGGTTTCTTTCCCATCCACAGTTCATATGGACTGACTCCATCTTCTGATGATTTTCCTGTTCTGTTAAGAATGTAAATAGCTGTTGTCACTAGCTCTGCCCATATTGCATCAGGATATTCAAATTCACTGTTTGAGTGCTTGAAGGTCCTTGCCATCTCGACGATTGTTCTATTATCACGCTCACTGCCGCCATTCTGCTGAGGTGTGTATGGCGCTGTCAGTCTCTGTGTGATTCCACTCTCTGCTAGAATTTGCTTAATCTCTTCACAATCAAATTCTCCTCCATTGTCACTGAGTAGCTCTTTAATGTTATGCCCAAGTGTCTTTGAATGTGCTAAGACCTGTTTTAACGCAATTTTGACATCTGACTTTTGTTTAATTACGAAGCCATAACGAAACTTTGTGTAGCTATCCTTGAACACTAGAAATCGTTTTTTACTAAAAGATTTGCAAAATGGGCCTACAACATCAGAAGAAAAAAGTTCTCCAGGTGTTGCTGCCTTTCTCCGAGTACCAAACGGTTCACGATGTGACTTGCCGAAAATGCAGGGCTCACAACATTCTTTCATCATCTTCACAGTGATACCCAACTCTCTCTTGAGCATCTCTCTCACATGTCGCTTATCTTGGTGTCCCCACCTTTCGTGATACAATTGCAGTACCGAACCATCAGCTACAGCAACATTTACGCCTTCTTCACTCTCTGGAAGAATTGCGGTTATCTCTGCTTTGAAGAGAGTTCCTCCGACTTTTCTTGATCCACAAACAACGGTTTGGTTGTTCACTTGAAACCAACACCTCGTTGCCGTTGAGCAAAACTTGCTGTTCTTATTTCTGTCATGAGCTGAAAGAGCAGAAAATACGTTTTTCGAAATTTCAGGAACGTACCAAACATCTCGTAACTCCAATTGCATAACTTTGCCCTCCACTTCGGACAAAATCTTTATAGTCCCTTTCCCAACAGCCTGAAGCTTCTCTTTGCCCGCTGTTTTAACTGAATTTGGACTTTTGAACTCCTTAAATTCACTAAAATACGCAGAAGAATTTGTTATGTGTTTTGTTGCTCCGTTGTCAATCTCCCAATCTGTTGAATGCATCTCTGTTGCAAACACTTCGTTGCACTCTAGAGTTAGTGCACATTCGGTGTTGACTTCATTGCTGTGTGCAACCTTTGTTACGTTCTTCTTCGCCGGTCTTCCATCTGCAATCCACTTCTCACAATTCTTAACCCAATGCCCTTTCTTCTTGCAGTAGTTGCAAGTGTCATTTCCTTTTGACCTCTTCAAACTTTGACTCGACCTGGGTATTCCGCTCTTCACAAATAATGCGTCTCCTGCAGTGTCTCCCTTTGTGCTAGCGCTCTTCCTAAAATTTCGCTCGTACATACACAACTGGGTGATCAGCTCTTCAAAAGTCTTTTCTTCATCTTTCGACAATAACATCCAGCTGGATCTGAAATTCTCGTATTCACCCGGTAAAATTTGCAAGACTTTACTAACTAAAATCAGGTCTGGCAGCGCATTTTCATTTTTGGCTTTCAAGCCGTTATTTAGCTCGAACCACAATTTTTTTAATCTCGCGGCATGAGTCGAAACATCCTCTCCATTAATCCAGCTAAACGCAAAAAACTCGGTACATATTTTGAACAGCTGGTCTTTGGACGACGCCTCGAAATTTGACTTTAATGCTTCCCACGCCTCTCGCGCTGTTTCTTTGTCCATGATTTTCTCATAAACTACGTCAGTCACTGAACTTGAAATGATTGACTTTGAGTAACTATTTGCCTTACGGAATAAATCGCTGACCTTCTTGTGCTCTTTGATTTCATCTTCCGTAGCATTAGGCGACAGAGGCTCGGGTTTCACCAATTTTCCATCAATTGCATCTAGGGCTCCTTCATGGTAATCTAGTAAGTCCCGCAATTTCCTCTTCCAAATTGGCCAGTCCGCCTCTCCAGCCAGGGGTTTGATGTGCTTCGCCAAATCCATTCTTAAAGAACGCTGAATTAACGAGACTTCACAGCAAACTTTAACTCGACGTAATTGTCACAATCTTGCTTGCAACTCCGTACGTATTCAAAAGCAACTAGCGTGAGCTGGGCGTGCTGCGTCCATACCCTATTATATTTTATACATTCTTGAGCACATTAATTCATTACAGAAACATTACGATAACTCTGTTTTGACTGCAGATGCTAGTCTTTTTCTTTACTAGGTTCTCTCTGTTTGTTAACTCTCTTAGTAACGTACATAACTACAAAATCGGCGTCGCAGCGCCATCTCTGCATCAAACAACAAACTTACATTCAACTTGATTTTAACATAATAACTTCAACAAGAACGCGTGCAAAGAAGAGCTGCCAGGTATGTGAAAGGTCTTTACGATAGTCTTGTTAGTGTAACTGACCTCTTAGATAAACTCGGATGGGAATCTCTGTCGGACCGTAGATTGAAAAATAGACTAAACCTTTTAGATAAATTCAAGGGCAGTGTCTTTTCTGACGAAGTTAACCATATCTTGCGGACGCCAACGTACTACGGAAGATCAGATCATATAAATAAAATAAGAGAGATAGATTGCAGAACAGACAGATTCCGAATGTCATTTTTTCCACGATCAATAAGAGATTATAACGGCAGCAATACAACTAGTAAATAGATTGCATGACTTGTAGTGTAGCCTACTAACCTATGTTAAACTTAATGCATGTTTCTGAATTTCTATTCTATATTCTATTTCTAACAGCATATAGTAGTATAGTTTGTTTTATACGGGACGTTTTTTGGACGGTGTGGTGTGCATGTGGGAGTCCAAATGCATGCTGCATGCTGGTGATTGATCACCCCCTGCCAAACAGCCTAGAGGTGGTTCGCAGGGTATTATGTAGATGTAGATGAAATGAATGAGCAGTTAATTTACAGCTTAGGAGTAAATCACAATTTTACAGGAGAGAGTACAGAGTATTAAGCACCGTTGATTTCGGTCGAAAACCTACTTTGATGATTAAATAATTTCTACTTTGGATGTTCGGTTCTGTGTGTTGAATATATCATTCGTCATCATCAATGTTGCAGGGATATAAGTTGATAGATATAAGTTGCCGTTGCGGAATATAGGGGACCATGATACTTGTGATAAATCAGCTCTATGAAAGCTTGACTCGGACTAGGTGAAATATTTTCTGCATATGTAGTTATTCCGCAGTTATATTGTAAACTCTGTTGCAAAAATAGGTCTACTCTCGTATTGAAAATAAAATGAATGTTTGTTTTTGGCGGAGTTGGCACCGAAAGCTTTCCCGGCTGCGGCTCTAATATGATAATCCAATAAATCATGTTGAGACATTGAAAGCAATTGGAAGACCTCGATACATGTTCTACCGTCGTCTAACATACGTGCACAATTACTCCGTGCACAAGGAGCGATGGAGGGCGGGCTCGTTGAAGAAAGGGGTTGAGGGAAGTGCAGAGGGAGAGGGATGAGGGAAGTGCAGAGGGTGAGTTGGCGTGATGCGAGGAGCAAGGGGTGGGAAGGCCAAAGGAGAAGAGGGGGTGGGAGTCATAAACCACTGGGCAACCGAGTGAGGGTTTGAGATGGGGAAAATATATAAACATGTGGGGGAGAGGAGGTATGAGTGTAGGAGAGTGCGGAAGGGTGAGGCAGAAGGGAGAGGGGATCAACTGGACAATCGAGATGGACAAAGCGTCCTTGACAAAGCAGCAAACGGTGCTGGCGTGGAGGAGGGATGGGGGAGTGGGGTGGAGTGAGGGAAGAACAAAAAGTGTATACGCGGACGGGTGCTGGCTCCCTCTCTCTCTCTCTCTCTCTATTCATGAGCAATCAGGAGGCGTATGATTCCAAGCGGAGAGTGTGACACACGGAAGAGTTGGCAAAACGGCACCCGGAAGTCCTGAGGATTATTACTGAGCCCGTAATCGAAACGTCGACGTCGAAGAAGTTAGTAACCCGGTGGGAGACCCGAAAAAGTGGACGTACAGTTTTGTACTAGATAGCAAGCTCTCGCTTACTTTGCCAAAGACAGCTCAAAGAGATCAAATATATTTACTCTACTCTAGTTTGGTTGAAACTGAACTATAACACAAGTAATTGGAATAAATTAAAGATATTGCGACGAAAGAGGTTTGTCCAAAGAGTCAAAAGGTTTGAATGGAGGCAGTATCCCAAAATTAATAAAAAAATCATATTAGCCTAAACCCTAAAGTATAATCGTGAGTTATACATCGTTTATACATGAATTACCATGAGCATAAAACACACGGGCTCTTTTTTTTCATGGTGATTCATGCATATTGCACCACTTTTCACGTGGCAGACCCTGACATATTACACATATACATGGTTATTAATTTTCGAAGTTATTTAATACGCGTTACTTATAATAATTATGTGAACTAGCGAATAGAGAAATACCCGTAGTCATTCCCGTAAGTAATTGCTTTGAATTTTCCTTTGTCTCATTGATTAAATTCGAATTTTAATGGTTCCGATATTATTCATTGTGATATGCGAGGCCCTTGGGAGTTCCCCACACCCAAAATATAATACAATGAGTGCACGTCATTCTTGATATTGAGATACGAAGGTTTACAGCCAAAACCTGCGCGTTATGTATGAGTTACCGTTATAGAAATAGTAGGAAACTTCGGATTATAATACACGTAGTTCAGAGCATGGCGCATGTGCTTGAAATTAAAAGAGGTGTAAAGATACATGACGTACCTATGGGTGGTGAAGAAATAGATCATTTCATTTTTTTCAATTTTGCAGGTTCAATTACTTCGTTTAAAAAAATCCACTTAATACCTTAATATATATTTTATTCGGTTGGGTTCAAAACTTGATTGAGGAGAGTTTATTGTAAAGATGAAAAAGTTCGAAAGTGTGTCGAATAGGGTAGTTTCCTTCATCAAAGAAAACGAAAGGCATTGATTGCGATTCGTTACCCACCATTAGTGTATTCATAATATACAAATTATTTGGTTTTAGAAATCCTAGTGGCAACGAAACGAATGGCAATGGTCAATTCTATCCTCATTTGAAAAAGGCCAGATTGGCGCCCATGCGATGCCACTCCACGTGACGTCATAGGGACCTAGTTTCTATACGTGTAGATAGGAGTTTTACACCGTCAGAGATAACCAATGCATGCATGAGGCACAGAGCTCAGGGAAACATGTCTTAATAATCACCTGTTAAAACTGGCTAAGGTCGGAAAGTTTTCTTAGTTTGATAAGGTATTCATTATCCTTATTTAAGCCAAGCGCTACCTGCTAGCATCCTGCGTCGTATCAGCGCTCAAAGCTTCGCCCCAAGGTCACCTCACTAGCGGCAGCGGGAACAAGAACGACGTCACACGGAGTTTTCCCAGCATTCATACCTAGCCGTCGCGTTTTCGCGCGCTTGAAAATTTTCACTTTTCATTTAATCGCGAACAATAGATGTCGTCATTTAAAAATCTAAAACCGTGAAATACGTACTCCAGGAGTAATAGTCCTTCGATTTTAGCAATAAAAAAATAATACGAAACCACCCTATTGAAGAGAAAAATATGCGTAACATATATTTAGTGAATATTATGTGTTGACGAGTGTTATATATGTAACATGCTGGATTCCATGTACACGTAATTCAACCGGTGGATAAAAAAATAATGTTGCTCTCATATTCGAAACTATTAAGAATTAAAAATTGGTCGACGATATTTGCTCATTTTTTCTCTCACAGAGACACTGCAAAAATCCCAAATCGTAACGGGAACCCACTGTAAAACACAGTCGTACCATTTCCCCATGAGGGAATTCACATTTCAACGAGGCCATACCGGTTAAAATATCCCCTTTTCACGGAACTTAGAGGAGGAGGGTATTATCATCGCAAATTAATCGATCCCCTCTTTCCGTTTGCCAAGTAAAATGATTCGATGCCCACCGGGATGCATATGGATCAATCGCATGGATAAAAAACGCACGGGAGCCCATATTGGATCCGGCATACACTGAGATGCGAATTTATTTCATACACGTGTTATTTATTATTTTGTTTAATTTCTCCGCTAATGAAGCCACTTAATACTTAAGGTCCTTTGTGTTAGGGTGGGTCTGCAAAACCCAATTTCAGTTTCGACAGAATCACAGCAAAAGACTCCGAGGCAGATCAACTTCAAATCAATGGAGCTTTTCAACGGCTAAACGGAAAATTATGAAATAAAAAACCAAAGTCCAATTTCATGCACATATTTAAAAAAATCTTGAAAACGGATTTCAGAAATCGTGGCAAAGTTAAAAGGGCATATAAGATAAATGGCTTCAGTTTGCGAGGAAATGGGGGCATCCGGATGATAAAGATGTGGATGGGACGATATTTTGGAAAGAGATTGAGATGCATTACAATTCTCCCAAAATCCACGCAGTAAATAGACGCAGAAACAAAAAATTAACTGATGGGCATAAATTGTGCTAGAAATGAAGAGAATCCAAGAAAAAAAATCCGACCTCAGGAATGATATATCATTCAGTCAAGGCATACTCAAGGTATAAATGTTATACTCTCCATTCACCCTTAACTGTTACTCCCTCTCCTCCACATGCATGATTAAACAAAAGTGCTCTATATATATATAATACATTAAATGCAGAGGCCACTGGTACAAAAGGCTTATCAGATAATTACCGTGTGCTTCAGTGGCGTAGACAAGAATTTCGTTCGGGGTTAGGGGGGTCCACAACCATGGGGAAAATGTTTGAAGAACAGGGTACTAAGTGATGGGCTTTAAACTAATTTTAACACTTTTCATTATAGAAAAATAGAAAAATTTTGTTAAAGAAATATTTTGTAAATTCATGATTTTTCAATAATTTGCTTTCTTCTTTGAAGGAAAATAATTGTGTTTTTATATTGCGGGGGGCGGGGGGTGGGGGAGGTTCCGAGCTACCCCCCCTCCTGACTACACCGCTGGTATGCAATCTACGCCAGCAAATCTTTCTTTATATGAGAAGAGGAGAGAGAGGTCTTTTATGCTAGACTATTTTCCTAAACACTTCATCATGATATCATAAAAACAGCAGATAGAATGAGGAAAAATTTAACACTAAGTATGGATATTATAATTTCTAATAAGAAGGTGATACATTAGGTAATAAAAAACTTTCTTATTTCCACAAAAGCCTATTCCTTGCATAATTTTTTTCCTAAAATCACGAATTCATAGAAAACTGAGGGCTAGAGGCTTAACTTTGTGAAAGCCATTCAATACCTATGAAAAATGAAAAAAAATTCTTGTTTTTTATTTTTCATAACGAATTCATATGTTTCAATGAGCCAATTGGAGTGTTTTGCGCAATAAGTTATAAACAGCAGAGTGCCGGCACAAATGTTTCCGATCTATTACGCGTCCATTCCACGGCCAATCGCCAGAGTGAGTGAGTCTTTGAATGGAGCAGCAACTGTTTGTCTTGCGGAGGAGAACTCAATGGAGGTTCGAAGACGACGCAGGAGGTTGGAGACGGTTGGTTGGCGTTCACTGACTGGATCCGCGGGGGTGTTTGAACTTGGCTCCGGAGGAGGAGGAGAGCCCCTCACCCCCCCTCATAGCCTACCCCCATTCCTATTATTCCTCCCCTCCCCCCTCCTTCCCCTTCGAAGGCCTTGTGTTGCGAATCATCGACGCCGTCGTCAAAAGAAGCCGAACGCCACGACGATGATCGGTTGAGTGAGCTCTCAGGCAGTTAGCAGTAATGTTCGAACTGAGAAAGAGAGAGATTGGCGGGACGAATTCGGCTTTTCTGAGGTACGTGAGCCCCCTCTGGCGTGTTGAATTGAACTGAAGTAAAATATC
Source organism: Ischnura elegans (assembly GCF_921293095.1). NCBI lineage: Eukaryota > Metazoa > Arthropoda > Insecta > Odonata > Coenagrionidae > Ischnura > Ischnura elegans. Next base: position 10,106,276 of record NW_025791658.1, on the reverse strand, counting down.
GATGGCTTTCGACAGAATTTCACTTCCACCGTCCGGGGGATTTGCAAAATCATCCACATTATCCTACCTAATCCGGTAGAATATTATTAAAAAGTATGTAACTCCAGGAATGTTTTCGTTGCGTCAGGTTTTAGTGAATGACCTTATTACGAAGAGAAAATCCTCCGCAAGCGAGCGATCGATGGATGTCTGATTTAACTGATTGTTTGTTGTAACGTCACCAACTCTAGTAAAATGGGCGGATGCTTTCACGTTTTTTATTAATTTTGAAACTATGAGAGAGTGGCTGAATGACGAAAATTCTGACGAGAAAATCCTCCTTGGACTGGCCTGACATAACCGATTGCTATTTCATTAATTTTGAAAAAATACGGGGGAAGTTTACGTCTCACAATGTGGCATATCAGTGGAATGCCGACATTAAGGAATATGGCCAGGCAGTACTGCAAAAAGACACGGCCAAATCATCTATCGCCCTTTACGCCTTAGCCTATGAAGGACACGTCATTACATTCGACAAGACGGTATTATCAAATATTTCCGAGGCGGTTATTACACGAGGGAACACGAGTGTATTCACGACACACAAAAACATATTTCGAGGAAGAAATAAGGAGAAAGGGGTAAGCAGCCTTATACATATTAATGCTATGGTGATTTTCTTCTCATTAACTCCTGAGGATGCCCGGGGAAATGGCCGCGTAAGCTGGAGGGACGACGAGAAATACTCAGATGAAAACGCAAAATTTAACAAGTGATTTGAAAACACCTTGAAGAACTTAAATTTTTACAAACATCATTAAACGTATTCATTAACTCTATTAATATTTTTAATAATGTACGCAATCATAAAAATTTATGATAGATTTATTTTCAATGTATCTACCAGAGAAAAAGTCCTAAAACTCAATTTATTGACCTCTGCCCTGTGGCGGTATTAAGGCGTTATGGTAGTGGCGGCTGGGAGCCGCTCTGGGCGACCGAAGCCGATCGTTTTTTCCCCCAGCCGGAGTTCACATACCACTCAATTGCGGAACAACTAGAAGAGATAGAGACTTGCGGTTTTCTTAATTGTATTTAGAAGACGTGTATACACATTAACGAAGGACATAAATAGTAATATGTCCACAGGTGATCGAGAAAATCAAGTTGGACTTTGGTCAATTATAACTTGCCTCCAAGCTAAAATATAAGAATTTTTAAACCCTCTATCTGTGGCTACACTTTTCTTCCACAACCACCTTGAGACCCACAGTTCTATGTGAATGGGGAATTTTCACGTTTTTTGAAAACTCTGTCAAAATGTAGTAAACCTCTAGGAAAGAATATCTACCGGGGGAAATTTCAATACTAGCTGTAGTTTTCAAGATATTAAAGGTCAAAGTGGAGGAGTGGGGGGTGCGAGCGAAAGTAGTGTCCAAGAGGAGTGACGTCATTTCTCCCCAAACAGAGTTGCTAACGTCCGAGGCGTGTAGTTAGGAGATTGTTGCGGTATACGTGCGCCAGGAAGACGGTATGTTTACCTGCGTAAAATGTTGTTTATAATGTCGGATAATAAATATTGCGTGGTGCCTATGTGTTCAAATTCATCACGAAATTCTAATAAATTATTCGTCCTTGTGTCGAATAATAAAGCGAGAAGAAAGAAGTGGGTTAAGGCGATGAAGAGGAAGAACGATCTGTCGACGAAAACGACGGGATTTGTTTATGAAGATCACTTTGCCTTAAGTAATTACAACAGAATTATGCTGAGAAATTACTTGAGCGTGTGGTGCGGAGGACGTGCAGTTGCCCTGTTCGTGCAGTACCCGCCTGTCGCTTGCATCCTGTTTTTGCTGAGCTATCGTAGGTTGACGGCCCTCGTAGTACCTGATGTCTTTAATTATTGTATTTTTTAATGATTTTTAATGATTAATCATGATAAGAATACTTAAAGGGTACATACAGTAGGCTACCCTCCCTGTCTCCGAAATCGATTCGATCTCAATGTCTCGCCTTCGACAGCGGCACGATGTTTCTCTGCCTCCATTATTGCGGTGGCTAGTCTTTTGAAAATCTAGTTTTTTGGGTTGACAAAAATAAGATGTTGCTTAATATGTCAATTCCCTTTCGTGCTCGCTATTCGCATGTAGAGTTAACTATTGATTGTTTAGAAATAGAAATTGAAAGGCCAGGTAACCCAATTTGGCAAATTTTAACCTGAATTGGAGCATAAAAAAATAGATCAGTACCTACTCCCTGCAGTGAGTGAAATTTTCTCTTGTATGGATCAGGTTTTTTACTGCGATTAGTATATCAAATTGCGCTTAGTTTATAACGCTGCGATAGGTATAAAGTAAAAAAATTGAATTTCGAAGGAAACTCTAAATCCATTTTTTTTACAGTAATCAGTGCGTTGAACAGCTGATAGTGAAGAAAAATAGAAGTAATGTTTTCCAAACGCTATTATTTCTAAAGGAATCATTGTTAACATTGCTATAAAATTAATGAATCGTTTGTATCTCAAATATTTCTATCTAAACTCAATAAAAAAAATCATATGATTCTTCTGTAGAAAATTTCATTTCGAGGGGTTATGGTCAATAGGCAATATGATATAAAAATATGGGCAATAGATAGTGTCATTCGCATAGACTGGAATTCTTGAGCAAATTCCAAAAGGCTGTGGGGTAATTGTAGATCGCACGTTCAAACTAACTGCTCACTTAGTCAGTGGAAAAATTTGAGAGTTAATTAGACCACAAGGAGTTTCCAAGAATGTAAAGAGCTCTAAAGATGAAGTTAAGCTAACTAAGCAAATAGAAAGCTTAAGATCCATGTGGAGAGAGTAATAAGAAAGGAGAATACAAGTTTCTTGTCCTTCATTCCTGCATTGATAACCATTTGGTGCAAAAAAGTAGGATTAGAGGATAACTTTAAAAGACATTCACTTCTACAATAACGATATTCGGGCTCTGCCTCAATGATGGGGAAATTTTGTAGGAAGCGACGGAAAATACTTTGAGTGATTTATTTATAACCATTAAAAAAATAAAGTTGTATTTTTCATTTAAAAAACAGCGCGAGATTAGTTGCGCAACATGCTATTTAACATAAATGCTATTTAACATAAATGATGGAATTTTGTCACAAGTTTGCTAATTAGCTTATTATTATTTTGTAGGCATCTAATAGAAGTTTCATAGCTAACATTAAAAGCTGTATTATCTTATGCTTATGCCTATCGTTAAGCAGCCACTATAAAAGCGGCTCCAAAAGTGCATAACCTGTCAAAACATGTACAAACTTCAGACAGTATGCATACAGAACAGACCTTAAAAATGCACAGAGTTTGATGTGCATAATGTGTGCAGAGAAATTACCTTAAATCTGTTCACAGAAAGTATTTCACAACATACTGAATCAAAAAGCTGATATCTTACTGAAAGCAAAAAATCATAACTCGTACCATATAAACTATATTTGCACTAATTTCATCCATCAATATTTCATGCAGAAATTTTCAACGGAGGCCGAGTAGCTACTTCTGTGTTCGTAAAAGCTGGTCCAGTAATGGAAAACTAGAAAAAATTACCGCAAAGCCTTCATTTCTCTAAATTCTGCAGCCAAAAAGTCCGGGTTACTTTTAAAATATAATGCCATCATTATGAAATCCACCTTTAGGAGATTATCGCAACAGCATTTTCACGAAACCGTCTTCCATTTCGCATATATTCGATATATTCTTATTCTACGAATACAGAAAATGGATAGAATATACTTGACGTGACTAAATAACGTCATAAAATGTCTGAGAGAAAACACGGATTAAAAAAATAACGAAATATTCACTTACCCAACGAGTGCTTCATTGTAGCTTCTGCGGCCGTGCACGCAAAACGAAAACGCCGTAGGGAGAAATGACGTCACCAACAATCAAAGCTAACTTCGCGTTTGCAGACGGATTTCACTGTTTTAAATGAATTTAATGATAAAATTAATGGTTTACGAGAAGTTTGATTGGCGAAAATGGATTCCTGGTGAAAATTGCTATAAGAATCATGTATTATTTCGATGAAAAAAATTTCATGCAACTTCCCCATTCGCTTGGCCTAAAATGTCTCTACCCTGGAGTACTGCAGGCCCAAAACGGCGACAAAGGACGTGATTCGGGCCAATTCGAATTTCTTACTTCCCCTCACCCCGCACCGCCCTCCCAACTACGGCAACGTTGCAGAAAGTGGAATGGGGACCGCTCCCCTTGACCCCTCAAACGAAGGCCCACCTTTCCAGCTCTCACCAGTCGCAGTCAACGCAGGGAGATTCACTAACCGAGTATCAGATTAGTACTCTTAGCTGGGTTCAAGAGTCGAAGCAGGCTGCTTTAGCAGTAGCACTAAAAGGATTATTTGCGGCTAATTTCAACAAATAAGAGTCTCAAGAGCGCCAATACGCTTCATATAGAAAAACAAAAGAATTGACAGTTGCGCAGGATAAATGATTTCATCTTTTTCTTAATAAGAAAATTATATGAAATTTTGGCTAACCAATGATCCCTCACAAGAAGTAAATTGATAACTAGCAATATGTAATTATATTATTTGAACTGCTTCAATATCACTAATATGTTGAATCAAGACCTCAATCGATTCTTACCGTCTTCCCAATGCTTCTCAGTCACTGACTACCCCTACTAGTCGCGCGTAATACCTAGTTGACTGCTATAGGAGTCAACTTCGACATTTAAACCCAGCTGTGAAGCCATGGAGAGGGAGAGAAAGAAATTATTTTCGACTTCGCTTCTAGTAGGAAACTTAAGTGTCACGGAGTGAAGTCTTGTGCCTCTGAAGTTTCACTTCGTTGGGAGAATCGGTAATAGTAAAATCATTAGCCTCTAACCTTGCGCTTGTTTAATTGTTGCAGCTTCAGAACTAGCTTCTTCAATTCTTTTCAAAACACAAAATTAAGTCTTCCATATTAAGTGGAGGAAGTGTTGGATAAAATACTGGGTTTTTTAAAAAACGAAATACAGGGGTTTTTGCAATATTGTGATGATTGAATTGATTGCGAGTGCAGGAGAAGGAATTTTGGACGGTTTAGTTGGACAACCTTGGCATGGGAAGAGAAAATTATCGAGGTGAACGATGAATAGCCTTTTTTTTATAAACAATCAAAATATAAAATTACAGTTACAAAAACTGAGCTGACAGCTAGAGTGAAAATAAATAAATAATACTTTTGTTACTAATTTTGGAAGTTGAGACACGATTAGAAAGAGTAAAGTGAGAAAATAAAGATGAGAAGAGGAACTTATCAAAAATATTTTCTTACATACTATAGGATAAAACATCTTAAATTAAGGAGCAGAAATCCAAATGATTAGAAATATTACGACATAAATGGCTGTGTGAAATATTTTATTAAATTACATTTGGGATACATTATATCTTCGCTCCCTTTTCCACTATCGCCTTGCTAATATGAGCAGGTTCTCTTATATCTTCAATCAAAGCCTTTTGCCGTACCTAGGTAGGACTATTACTGGCAACAAGCATTCCATGAAGAATCTATAACAGAAAATTAGATGTAGTTGTGCCAGATTTCAATTATATTGGATATTCAGTAAAAGTTTTAAAAAATTACTTTGTGAGCTTCGGCTCCACTTCCTTCATCCACCATTCATTGTTGGGCGAAATTAATTCTAATTCGCGGCTCCAACCTTTCGTGTACACAAAAAAAAGGCATCTGGCCCTTTTAGTCATCCTTAGCTGACTTTGCACCTGATAAAAATAATTGTGCGTCTCTCTGAGGATATATTTCCCCTCTTTTAGCTGCACATAGGGAAGCTGTAATGATAATGATTTATGTAAATAATTTTGGTGAATCTGTTCACTGCATATACTATTTGGTTATATTCAAAACGCTGTGTCGTGTTGTGATATTCGCTCGATAAATTTGGCAGTATCAACAGCAGAAAATCAAAATTAAGGGGCCTTCGAAATAAGTTTTCGGTAAGCAAGTAGACTCGCGTTAAATAAAAAATATGAGTGAAATTACAAATCTATAAATGGACATTAGTTAAATGCATAAATTAGTTAAATTAATAAATGGAAAAAACACATTTCATATATTTAGCTGCATATGCTACTATTTATAACCTTTTTTGCATTAAAAGCTTCTTCAAATGTTGGATAGGAGGCAGCGGTGACACCAGGACACTTCACTTCTAACACAGTATCGCTTCCAATCAGACCGTCTAATAGAGAAAATTAAATGGATAGACTGAGTTTACATTAGGTAAATTGTAATATAAGAGGTTTGTCTGAATGATTTACAGAAAGCATTGATATTACCTGGACTAGCCGAAAGATATGGAAACTCCTCATCAACATATAAGCCGCTGGGTTCCACCTTGTACCCCATGCATCGCAAGTGGTCTTTCACTATCTCCTCCATGTTTCTTCCATTCATCATGTCCGGAGTGCATACGGATCCGTATAGAATGGAATGCACAATAGGGCGGATCGCAAAAATCGATTTTTTTCAAATCCATCTGGCCCAATGAAAAAAAGTTGTGGGACCGATCAAAAATAAGGCCTGAAAATTTTCAGACCTGTACGTGAACCCCTGACCCTCGCTCAAATGCAATTTAGGGGGGGAAGGTCAAAATTCTAAAAATATAATATTTTATGGTCATTACCTAAAGATTTTGCCGAGTTACTGATCTTCTAGGGAAAAATTTCGTGCATTTTGACGTATCTGCCACCGTTTAGCCACAAAATGCCCAATTTGAGTCCGCGTCCGCGAAGAAAATATTCCAACGCCCACGCAGCGTCGCGGATACCAGAGCCGCAGGCCGATCCCTTCCCCTCCACGCTCGCTTCTCCCCCTCCCACGCCTCTAATACAGCAAAATTCATTCCGCGGATGCGGCTAGGAGGTCGTTTATCTAGGATAATATAAATCAGAAGATGGTAGAAGGTAAAAAACGATGCGTAGTGAGACGACTTGTCCCTTGTTTGGCGCCTCGTCGGCGTTAAACAAATCGATGTTACCAACTTTTAGAGAAGTGATGAAATATTTTTGGATCTGCGCACGCAGGAAAGGAGACTACGATCTATGGAGAGGCCTGTTGAGTGGCTATGACAGTTTGGGAACTTAGGTTATGCACTTCTATTCCGGTATTGTCCGACAGCTATGACTAAACGGATGAATAACGGTGAAGGCCGCCGGCGTAACCTCCCCGCTCCCCTCTCGAACGCCCCAGATGCAGCAAAATTCACACCAAGTGCGTCTTTCTTCGTTAGTCTTACTAATATTTGATGTATCAGCATCGTCCAGTGAGGAACAATCATGAAGGAATTACTCAATTATCTGCTTTCCAGTCTGTATTTCTTATGTTGGTGTCATTCCTCGTCTTTTGCTGCCTTCAACAAAGTTTTGGTAAATTCTTTCGCGAATCTCTCGTCCGTATGTATAATGAAAGGAATATTGAAATTCAAATTTGAACTTTCATCAATAGATTTTTAAATTCCACAGCTCTAAGCTCAGATATATCCGAAGGAACCGGAGTCTCTCTCCAATATATCATCAGCGGGTAGTCCTTTACGTCGATATTAAAATCCAGCAATTAAAAAAATCTCGGATTGGTCGCCAAATGCATCCTTGCAGAAACGCAATTTGGGTCCTTAGATTACCCTCCCAACGTATATGTCGCAAATCCAAGTCAACTAAGTGCAACTAATAAATAGACCACTGTAAGGGATGAAATACGATTTGATGCTTTCCCGGCGAATGATGTGGGTAAACTCTTTTCGGGGTCAACAAAATTTATCCCTAAGGATGAGCCCCCAGTCGGAGCTTGAAATGTTGGCCATTATGGAAAAATTAACCCGGTGGGAATCCCGAGAAGAGTCTACCCCTACTGCAAGGGATGTTGTAATTATGCTCATAGCAAAGGGATGATGCCTCCTTTTTGGGCGCTATTCGCTTAGTACCATCATAATCAAATCCTTTTTAATTCTGTGTATCTAATTTTCACTCGGAAAGGAATCGATAATCGTAGATTTTATAACTTTTGCTAATCCTCCGACGGGGGAGGCAAACCTCCAAAAGTGGGACCCTGTTTCTTCAACTAACACCACACATTCCCCTCTAAACTTGTATTGAAAACTCCTCTTCCCTTTTTTCATCAGACAAGAGTATAGTCTTTCATTCCAATAAAATAAGGCCCTTTGATGACACCTCTCTTTTCTTATTCACAGTAATTAGCATCTTTTTCTGTCTACGTAAGTAATTCTTGCACACTACCTTGCCCCTTACGAAGTTATGATTTTTGCGTCAACTAAATTTGCGGGAACGATCATTGCTGTTGCTTGGTTCTTGCATATACCTCTATCACAGTTGGCAGACGCATTTTCCGCGAAGAAGTTCCAATTTGAGGTTATAGTCCTTAATGTTTACTTCATGAGGAAAGTAGAGATACAAATCGGCTAATTTCTCGCCAGTTTAATTTTCTTCTGATGAATAGATGAAGAAAATTTTTGATACTATTTTCCCGTACAAGAATTGACGATGATGACTCAACGCTCTCCTACGATTCCCTTTTTTCCTCAGTTTTCGAGTTTCTTTAGGGTTCAATCCAGCAGCCATCATCTATCTTTTCGTCAGATAATAGTTCTTCATTGGGGGAACCTTACGCTCCTCAATGCACTTACATGCAAAAATATCGCATAATTTAAAATGTTCCTTTAAAATTGTTTGAGTCTTTACTTCAATAAAACCCTACTTTTGGGAAATAACGATTTTCGTAAGTTTTAGTACTTCCTGTGGTACCGCTAAATCCATTTAGTCACATTCATAATGGAAGAGAAGCGCGTCACCATAGTTCGCACACCTTCATAGCCACTCGAGAGGCGTCTTCATAGATCGTAGTCTCCTTTCCTGCGTGCGCAGATCTAAAAATATTTCATCACTTCTCTAAAAGTTGGTAACATCGATTTGTTTAACGCCCACGAGGCACCAAATAAGGGACAAGTCGTCTCACTACGCATCGTTTTTTACCTTCTACCATCTTCTGATTTATATTATCATAGATAAACGACCTCCTAGCAGCATCCGCGGAATGAATTTTGCTGTATTAGAGGCGTGGGAGGGGGAGAAGCGAGCGTGGAGGGGAAGGGATCGGCCTGCGGCTCTGGTATCCGCGACGCTGCGTGGGCGTTGGAATATTTTCTTCGCGGACGCGGACTCAAATTAGGCATTTTGTGGCTAAACGGTGGCAGATACGTCAAAATGCACGAAATTTTTGTCCTAGATGGACAGTAACTCGGCAAAATCTATAGGTAATGACCATAAAATATTATATTTTTAGAATTTTGACCTTCCCCCCCTAAATTGCATTTGAGCGAGGGTCAGGGGTTCACGTAGAGGTCTCAAATTTTTCAGGCCTTCCTTTTGATCGGTCTCACAACTTTTTTTCATTGGGCCAGATGGATTTGAGAAAAATCGATTTTTGCGATCCGCCCTAATGCACAAGCCTTTTATAGGAGGTGTATGGTCGCATATGGCGAACCTCTCCGTGATTGGAAGCGGACAATCTTTTCCGACGCTCCGTCATCCAAATACTTCTGTCTACTTGAACCGTTGTAGACTTCTGCAGTTTTAATCTATCCTCTGCGGTCATTCTGCTTAATTGTTCAATGAAATCGCCCTTCATGCGTTCCAATAACTCTAATGGCTCTGGCGCATCATCATCCACCATCCCGTAATCTTTATCAGGCCCAGCTCTTTTTGCTCCTGTTTTCAATTTCTTTTTACTATGCAGCCCTTGCGCTCTTCGTTCCCGCATTCTCTTGGTCTGCCACATATTTTTATCCTCAAATGTTTTGGTGTATTTTCCTTGGATAAAAAAAGATCCACAGTCAACATTTCAAAAAAATAAAATCTACTTTTCTATGCCTTCATTCCTCTCTATTCATAAATTACTGTTATGGTTATGATAATGACTTACCAGGACTGTAACCACCCGCTGTTGCCTTGTGAATCTTCCCATGAAAATGGCAAGAGGATTTCAGGGATACGACTGCAGAATGACATCGGGTTCCAAATGACTTGCTTTTAGCATAGTTAATGCGTTTACCATTTAAATATTTTGCAGCTACGCTGTTCAAGGTTTCGCACATACTATTAGTAGCGCGAAAGATCAAACTTCTTGAATTATTTGCCATCTTCTCAACCAATTTCTGTATTGGAGTCCACATATTAGCAGCTATGAAGTCTGGCACTAAGTTAACCTCATCCTCTTTCCCGTCTGGCCCTTTACAAAAGTAATCGGCGCATCGATCATGCTGCCCGAACACATGGCTAGGACAATTGATGATGTCGTTACGAAGTGCCATTATTCGGTTTTGCATGGACATACCTGTTAAAATAAATTAAGGTTAATCACGCGTATTTTCTCGTCTCATATGCCATAAATAACCTCTAATTTTAATACCTTTCTGATTTTTCCAGTGTATACTAGCACAGGAAATAGCTGTGCGAATCTTCAGGTCGTTTGCATCCAGTTTATGACGGAGGTGGGCTGGGTATTACGTGTTATCCTTAATTTTGCGCATATTGTTGCAGAAGTTCCGTAGAAGGTGGCTTATGCATTCAATTTTTTCCACGGGCATTGAAATTCCGTATGGGCTGGTGTCCAGTAAGCGTCTGTGGACACTACTGTCTCCGTCACCTAATATAAACAAGATAAGTGTTGGGCCTCTTTAACTGTTTGGAATCTTCTCTCGTTCTCTTTGAGCAATTGAATTTAAATACAGGGAGCGAACCTATTATTTGGTGAAATATAAGATTATGCACCGATTCACTCTTTGCGAAACCTTCTGCAATTATGTCAGCTTCCATCCCTATTTTTAGCACATTTAACCTTGTGAGCTGGGTCTACAGGTTCGTTTCGTGCCTCCCTCAAAGCGCAATAGCTGCAGTACTTATTTCTTACTCCCAGAAATAACACCTTTTTTGTTCGTGCACCAACTATGGCCGTCTAAAATGAAACATTCAGCTTAAAATTGTATTAATACCATTACTCTTTTCTACTGATTAATTTTTTCCAGCAGGGAATTTTGCCTGCGCATTAGATATAACATGTAAGTGCACTATTTTATAAGCAACATGAAAAGCATCTGGTTATGTAGCCAACCTTGGAAATATTTTTCATATTGATTAAAAATTGCACGAGGCGTAAATACTTATAATTTATTAAAAATAGGTTAGCCTATCTTAAACCCATACTTAAATAATTTATAGGTACCTAATATTGACTCCTTACCTGCCCCGATAGTGAGTCATACTTCGTTTTATAACTTCGCTTGCCCCACATACCATCAGCGATGACCGTGATTAAAGGTCTACCCTCTTTGTCAAGTGACCCCTCCTCTAAGGCAATTCTTCTTTCCTCCTGCCCTGCTGTGGCCATCTCCTGCGATGCAACACTATATATAATTTCTCCCAGCTTATCTTCATATTTTGCATATGTTTTGGCGGTCATGCAATGCATGTTGAGTGCTGCACAAAGGGGGCTTAGATTTGAGTAGCCGCCGCCACCAGCAATTGTTCCTGTTACTGCAGCATCGTTCACGTCCATCACAGTGCCAGAATCATCCTGACTGTGGATCACTGTCTCCTTCCCGTACATTTTATACTGAAACTTCCAGTGACAGAGGAGACCAGTCATCCATTCGCCTACGTATTCACAGTCCATAAATGAGCATCCTAACTGGTGTTTTATCTGAAAAGATCTGGGAAAACACATAGAAATGCTGGACTATACTACGGCTCCTGTCATGAAGAGGATCCGGCCCTGATTCTTTACTCTCAATGATTGACGCTTGAGACCTGCAAAAACATTTTAAACAAAAAATATAAACGCCTCCTTCACGCAGGTATCCAACAACTATTCATGGTACTAGGATAATCACCTTTGGTGCGATTCAAACGGTTTGATAGGAGATACGTACATCGGCATGCCCATATCATATTCGTCGACGTTGGATTGTCTCCCGAGACGAGGAGTGGAAGCTCCCCCCATTTCAAACGCCTTGCGGCGTGGGGTGCAGTTTGCCTTTGCAAGAAAGATGGTATCTTCTGCTTGACTTAACCCCTTGCCTTTTGTTTCTTTTCGTCCCTCATCCTTGGATACGCTTAAAAATGTAACGATATCCAATAAATAAGAACATGTTTCCCTGACATTGCAATAACTAGTAGTATTCTTTTCACAGGAGATATAAATACCGCATCCGGCCACCGCTATATACATTCTCGGCCTACCTTGTGGATATTTCAATGAAATCCGAAGCAGAAGCATCACTGTCCTTTGCCAGAACAGGACAGTTTCTTGGTATATTCCCCTCTTGTTGTACTTTACGATGATTAGCATACCACAAGCTAGAACCAAAAAATAACATTTGAAATGGTGTCATTCTCACACTAAATACATAAAAATAGTCTTCTTCTTTTATTCTTTGCATTGTAAATTGTTCTTTCATCCTTCTCTCGGAACACAATATCTTCAATGCTCCTATTGCTTTTCTATTATTAAGATCATTTGGCCTACAAAAAGTCAGTCTACCAGTGAAGACCTTAGATATTCGTTAGATGAAGTGAGGTGAAAAACCGGAGGGACCCCTTCCGAAACAAATAAAGCGGTTTTTGTTTACATCAAGTGATTGGATCAGCAAAGTTAATTTTACATTGATTTGTTGATAATACGAAAATTTGTCGTCGATAATTTGTTGTTACATGCATTTAATTAATGTGGAAAGCAACTTTGCATACTGTAAAAAAGGGCTTCTTGAACCCTGTGGGCTAACTTGAGCCCAAAACTGAAAAATGAAGTTTGGTTTTTTCGCCCTCTCAACATCAGTGTAGCGACGTAATTCAGTGATTTGCTGGTAGGCTTAGAGGTTGGAGGAGTGGGTAATTGATTCTTTTTGCTGATTACCTCGCCTCCTTTCCTCAATACAAGTTTTTATTGACGACGGTAATCAATATCATGGTTGTACATTCAAGAAGCGCACAGTTACTATTGCGCAAATACTTACAAAAAAGTCATGCAAAACGATGCTGGACGACTATTTTAGCTTTCCAATTTAGGGTGACGCTGACAGCAAAGAACGATAAAAACGTAGATGAATGAAAGAAAAACCTCGCAAGATGGCTATAATTTCATTTGAATATAATTTTTAATGCGGAATTCAGATGAGTTATCAGCTGGCTAAGTCCTTTGCATTTATTACTTGCGAGTGAACATTCACATCCTTATAAACTCCGTGAAAAACCGTGTATCGTGCGTCATTTGTTTTCAATACGATGCAGAGACGCAGAATCCTTCTAACTAACAATAAGCGGGTGGAAGTGTCATGGTGCTCTGATGTCTTAGAGCTGCGATGATCAAGGAGTCTCTCCTCAACATGGATGAGCTGTGCACAGGTCAGCAGCATGGGGATGCGACGACAGGCAACGGAAAAACCCCGCAGTGAAGATCCAAGACAAAAGTAGCTTTAGAAAAACAGCGATAGATGAAACAGGAATTCTTTGGATACAAAATTGTCCGGAATCGTCCCACCATATGATTTACGGTAGGAACAGAGTTGCAATGAGGTGCGAGGAGAGTTTCCAAAAATCAATACGGGACTGAAGGAAGAGGAATGTGGAGATAATGAATATAACGGCTATGTGAATAAAAGAGTAGGACAATGAGTGCGAATCATGATAAAAAACGAAGGCTTGTATTGATAAAGTATTATAGGAAATGGATAGAGTGATAGACATTTCAATAGACTTACTTACTAAAAAGCTACTTGCCATCCAGATGCATGAACACGCCAGGTAGTGGCAGTAGAGGAGAAGAAGTGGAGGAAATGTTCGATAAAATAGAAAGTTTATCAAAGAACAAAATATATGGATGTGGCCATTTTGCTATGAGCCATTGGAATAAGTGAGCAGAATTAGTTTTATGTGGCTTCCGAACGATGATAGATTTAGTGATTATGTGTTATTATTTGAGGAATATGAGATGTGACTAAAGAGAATTAAGAGAGATAATATGGTGAAGATGAATTTTTAAGCTAAAGGTTTGACTAAGTAGAAGTTGTAAATAAATGGAGACAGGAAATGAAAGATGTATTTACCGCATCAATGTGAACGGGCACTGGGAAAAAACAAAGGAAGACGCTAGGTATCGGAATGGAAGACGAGAGAAGCAACCGAAGCATGGATTTAGACATGATGGGTAAAATGCAAGAAAGAAGGGAATGTAAAAAAATAAAAGAGAGAGAGGGAAAAAGATATATTTTAACTAAACAGTGAATTTTGAAGAGAAACGTATAAGATCAGGAAATGATGGTATGAGGGAATGTAAAAAATTGAGCGATTATAACATAGGAAAAGATGACTAACTATTATATAAATAAAAAAAATAGCCGGAATGGTTACAAATCATCTGAGTATTGTTTAGCACATATAGATAAAAATTAAGAAGGAATTTGTGGGTTATGTGGGTGTGGAGTAGAAAGTTAAATTTCAGTTGGAAAGACGAGAGAGATATTAAGCGATACCGCAGGAGTAAAATAGATGACTGATGAAGACAACCAAAACAAGGAAGTAAAGCTGGCTGGATCATGTGGATATCACTGAGATAGAAAACGGAAGAAAAGGACGGTTGATTTAGAATAGGAGACAAGAGTACGTGGGGATGAAGATAATGCACGAGACAGGATTATCAGGAGGGTATTCAACGAAACCTGACCTGCTAAACAGCTAACTACAATAGGTAAGATTGTATAATGATCAATTATTGCCTGTTTGAACAAATTCAGCAATTAATTAGCAGCATTTTCCGCCAAAAAATGTTACCCTCTCTAAGTTTTATTTTTGTTAAGGGGAAAATTGTGCAGGTAAAGAGGATGCAGAATAATACGGTGACTTACTTCCGTATTGCGATAGTCCTTCTCTTTTTCCTGTAACCCTTATCCTTTCGTTTCGCCATATCTTCAGCTCGCTTTCAGACACACAACCACTGAAACAGCAGATATTCAACTGACAGACACGACTGCTCTCTTTTACCGGATCCTCACGATAGGTGGAGAAAAGCGAAGAAGCAGAGAAGTAACGGCAGTCGCACCTCAAACACAGGTGGGAGGGCGGGCTAGACAGCTGAGGGGAGTGTTCCTCTCCGCTTCTCATGCAGGAGCCTTTACACCCCGCAACTCGAGGAAGGCCAAGCGAATATCATTCGCTTTTCTTAGACCTCACCCCCCTCACCTTAAACGATAGGTAACCAGATACTCGCTTCGTCTCGGCGCGTCGGCGATACGGGCGGGCGCGAGGTATCACTCCCCATTCCACTTTCTGCGACGTTGCCGTAGTTGGGAGGGCGGTGCGGGGTGAGGGGAGGTAAGAAATTCGAATTGGCCCGAATCAAGTCCTTTGTCGCCGTTTTGGGCCTGCGGTACTCCAGGGCAGTGGCGGATACAGAGGGTGGCGCAGGGGGCGCGCGCCCCCCCCCCTTGCGGGTCCGCCTGTATTGCCGAACATTGCAAAACCACAATTGTAACTTTTTATATCATAAGATGGCTTTGTCTTTTACATGTTTATAATCACTTTAAATAAATTTTCATATACTTTGCCTGTGACTTGATCATCTTTTATTACGATAAAAGTAAAGACAACTCGAGATATGTTGCGCCCCCCCCTTGAGTTTTTTCTGTATCCGCCACTGCTCCAGGGTAGAGACATTTTAGGCCAAGCGAATTCACATAGAACTGTGGGTCTCAAGGTGGTTGTGGAAGAAAAGTGTAGCCACAGATAGACGGTTTAAAAATTCTTACGGCCGTATTCATAGATTTCCGCTAAAACACGCTAGTAGGGCGACTAACTTAGTCGGCTACTAAGACCTTTTAGTCGCCTACTAAGATATGGTATTCATGGTTTGTATTACGTGAGCTACTAAGAGCTACTAACTTAGTATGCTACTAGCCAGCTCGGCAGCCGATACTCGGTAGCGATTTGAGTTCAACCCGCTAGGCTACGCTTGACAACACTGCATCTGACTCCTCCGCGGCGCGGAAAATTCGAAACACTATCAAACAAATGAAAGTGATTCAGCAGAATGCATTGAAATTTTTCCTTCATAATGGATAATTCGATGTGATATCGCATCTCAGACATATTTTTTGATTGCTGTACACAAAAATTATGCAATACCTTTGGGAAAGGGTAGATTTATGAGTAATACCGAAGCATTTGTATGTTTGAGATGCAGTTATTGCTTTACAAACGGCCGTATATTTATTGATCATATACATTGCGTATTGTTTGCACTTCCGATATTTGTTTCCATTAGTGTATGCGTGATAAGTATGGAAAAACATAACTAGCAACGTCAGTATTATACATATCTGCATTCGGAAAGCAGAAATACACCTCAATGTCGGAGTAGAAACGAAAACTTTTGCAATGCAGAAATGAATCGTTAAGAAAATAACGTTCAGATAAATGTGTGAATGATACACATTTATTACGTTACAAACACCTACGTGCGAGCAATTAGTAACATTTGTTTGCAACTCCTAAAATGTTAGTCAAGGAAACAACAATCTGCTTCGCTACATTTAATATTTCAAATATAGACAGCGTGCGGAAATATACGGCATACAGTTTACTAGAGGTGGTTAATGTAAAAAACAAAGCATAATTAACGTAACTTGTTTGACTTATTTATTGCTGATCATATCACAAATAGCACTAAAACGCACACAACATTTCACTTCACATTTCACGAGCTGTCTTTATGACACTTATAATCCGTACATTCTGACTGGAACTGGTTCAATGAAAAGCTTGACTCACACTTAATTTAAAACACTGTAACGTAACTCTAGTAAACAATGATAATCAGTTTTCCAATCACTCTGCACACACCAAAAGAATTTGCACTCGTTGACGTTCGAAAGAATTCTTCACATCTCACTTCCCACTCGTCACTAATGTTTTAGAATCAGTTGATGTTATTTCACATTACCATTACGTAGACAATGAATTAAATAGGCAGACACAAATTTTTAAACCAGAAATTGTAGCATCCACAAACTCCCAATGTCACTCCCCACTATCACTCGTACCGTAACCAAAACAAAAACAACAGTGCAACGAAATACGCGAAATGTAAACACTGCCGAAAGCTCACGATAAAGTTACTAGAATAAGTAATATAATCAAACACAAATTATAAGCGTGCAAACGAATGAAAATTTATAAGCGTTTGCTGTTCCCTAAAGCACAAATGCTTCAAATATGAAACATATCCCCTTCGCAACAGCTAGTAGATACCTTTGATCGAAATGGTTAAACCAGTATGAAAGAAATAAATAATTTTGTCGAAGCTCATACACTCCTAAATCACTTCACTTGTCGCTTCACTCTTTACTTCATCGTCTATATGCAATCAATTCACTTAGGGTCGCATTGAATGTACAAATTGTGTTCACTTACACTAGAGGCACAAGTTCACTGCAAGTCGTAGCTTCCTCGCAGCTACGAAAAACTTTCAATTCCTGCCAACAATTACACTACATACGTTGCCAGCCTTACTTGAAGAATGGATTCTCGTATTCCATTTTGGCACAAATGCATAAAAACTCTATAACAGTATACAAATAAAACCGGAGTTCGATCATCCACAACGGTCCGCCATATTTAGTAGCTCCCTTAAACAAGGCCGGAGGGCGACTAAGAACCGGCTACTAAGATAGTAGCATACTAAGCTTAGTAGCCCTTACTAACCATCTATGAATACCATTTTGCTAGTATGCTACTACTTAGAACGCTACTTGGGCGTTAGTAGCTTACTAAGGAAACTATGAATACGGCCGTCATATTTTAGCTTGGAGGCAAGTTATAATTGACCAAAGTCCAACTTGATTTTCTCGATCACCTGAGGACATATTATATTTATGTCCTTTCTTAATGTGTATACACGTCTTCTAAATACAATTAAGAAAACCGTCTTACCGAAACCTTCTCGAAACCGAAAACTTCTCTATCTCTTCTAGTTGTTCCGCAATTGAGTGGTATGTGAACTCCGGCTGGGGGAAAAAACGATCGGCTTCGGTCGCCCAGAGCGGCTCCCAGCCGCCACTACCATAACGCCTTAATACCGCCACAGGGCAGAGGTCAATAAATTGAGTTTTAGGACTTTTTCTCTGGTAGATACATTGAAAATAAATCTATCATAAATTTTTATGATTGCGTACATTATTAAAAATATTAATAGAGTTAATGAATACGTTTAATGATGTTTGTAAAAATTTAAGTTCTTCAAGGTGTTTTCAAATCACTTGTTAAATTTTGCGTTTTCATCTGAGTATTTCTCGTCGTCCCTCCAGCTTACGCGGCCATTTCCCCGGGCATCCTCAGGAGTTAATGAGAAGAAAATCACCATAGCATTATTATGTATAAGGCTGCTGACCCTTTTCTGCTGACAGGGAACAGTGGGTAAATCCGCCATGGACCCACTTAGTGTAATGACGCCGGTCAATAGGACTGAATACCAAGAAGGAAAATGTGTTGAAAATCTTTTACACAATTACTAACCAAACTTTATTAGAATGTAGCTATTGAAAAACAAAAGAAATTACATTTTCAGGTTATATGAATGAAAAAACAGTGAATTTTGAACTTAATCTGATTTATAACTAATAACTTCAGGCTTTACTTTGTGAAACCTCTCCATATTGGAGACAAAGAAATAAAAACTCAGTAAGTTTCACTATAATTTAATTGTGGGCACGACCCGGGTTCCGTAACTTAGTTACCTGACGTTGTAACTAAGTCACCTGACGATGTTACTAACAATAAGTTACGAAACCCGAGTCGTGCCCACAACTAAATTACAGTGAACCTTACTTTATTAACCCCCACCACAAATACCCCCCTCGTCAAACCCCCTCTCTCCCTCATACCACACACCGTGGGACTCATGTCGCACGGGTCATGTGCTCGTCGCACAAAATTCAGCTGCGGGGAAGGGTGGAAGGGGGAACAGGGAGGTACAAGGGAGAGTAGATGCGCTCAACAACAGTGTCATAGTCACGGGGCCCACTTAAAGGGGAACCGCTCATTTCTAAAATTCAACAGAGGAGGAGGAGGATTAATTCATTCCGCAACTTTGGGTGCATCTTAATCGGTTTTCAAAAATGTCAGCAAAAACGCCTCGACATTTGTTCCTACCTAGGAATAATGTAGAATATGGATGAGATTACATCTACATAATACCCTGCGAGCCACCTCTAGGGTGTTTGGCAGGGGGTGATCAATCACCACCGTGCAGCATGCAAAGAAGATTGCCACATGCACACCGCAGGATCATTGAAATATTACGTGTAATAACAAAAACATACGTGCATATTAATGCAAAGACAAAACTTGTCAGTAGTTAGTGATTCCTATACGAAATCCATGCAAGTTTAGAACAATGGAGTACAGAGGCGAATCCAGGATTTATTTCCGGCGGGCAAACGATCATCTCATATACAGCATACCGTACGGACCTCTCTTTATTTTAACAATAATGTTATTTATATAAAATTATATGATTGAGGCTCCGTAATAGACAAAACAATACGAACGCAATGATAACTGTATTAAAAATTTTGTCTATTTTTTAACCGTCTTGGGGAGCACGTTCCCCCGTGCCCCCCCCCCCCTTAGTGCCTATGAGGGAATCAATAAAAACAAAATCATTGAGTCGTCGTAGCAAGTGACGCCCTTAATGCTAATAATCGAGACACTGTAGGTATCCTTAATATTACGAGGGGAGAATGGCATTTTAAATCTCTCCGTTTTGCAGTCTATTTCTTCGATTTTCTTCTGAGGGGTTCAGAGAGAGATAGGGTGCAGCAACAGAATGGGACCGAGGAAAACGAAAATTTACAAAGATGGCTTATTGCATCGACATGGCATCAAGCATCTGTGGTATACATACACCCACACAGGGCTGTTAATGAAAATAATAAGGTGTAAGGCTGCTTTGGCTGTCGCGTTACAAGCAGACTTGGAGAGCGAAAGGGTAGATCGATGATTATAATTTAAAAAAAAGATCCGATTTAAGAATTAGCAGTTTCAAGATATGCGACTTGGCGAAAATAATATAGAAAAATCCCAGGTTCTTGCGACGACAGATAATCGTGCCTGAGGCGACTACGTCTTCCTCTTACATGCTGGCAGAGGGGATATATCGTGAGAAATTATGACCAGACGGGGACAATATTTGTTTGATTTGTTAATGAAAATTTATGAAAAGTGCACTTCAATCGAAAAAAGGGAGGACAACTAGGATTTTCCCGAGGTGTATACAATGAAACAACTGTATGAGATCTCGTTACTTTTCATGCCTAACAATCTACGTTAGACCACGGGAGACAAGACTTGGAATTAGTTAGTTTCCCATTTCGTGTTGACGGGCACACGAGCCAGCTACACGCACGACTCATTGCATATAATTAAGGTGTGGTGTCCCTCGCGTGGCGCTCGCTGACACTGCGTGGCTGACGTGTCCAAGACGGAGTTACGATACGGAGAGGATGACGAAGGCGGCCATATCAGCTGGGCAAGAGGATTTGGGGCCGAGGGGAGACAGCCAAAGCGCGTATTGCCAGTTGCCACACGCCCGCGGATACGAATGCGCGCGTGATAATTTGTTCGAGACGCACGTTTGGGACACTCCTTAAATGGAGTGCCAGAAGGCGGCTCGACACGTTTCGACCAGAGAATATTTGATAATTAGATGAGCCAAATTTTAACATCGTCAAAGTATTCTATAAACGCACCTACTCGCCACGCTTTATCCCAACTATTGACAGCTGTGGATTCAAATCAGTGTCTTAGATACGAAATTTTCTCAAAATGGGTTATTCAAAACAACTATCACGAGGGATTAAGCGAATTGAACTGCACAGAGCGAAATAGCATAAGAATCGGTAGCATAGAGATCTATTCCAAGATAATACATCTGAATTGAACGTTATAAGTTTCAACTTCTGTGGCTTATCTCTATGGAATGCCTTTCAAAATTATGACAGGTACTTCCGCGACCATATCGCCCATCCCGTGGCTTTAGAATGTCCCACTCTCCACGAAATCCCATCCCAAAGTGAGGGGAAAATATTGCCCACTCAATCAATATACCTGTCAACATTCATCAAAGCAAACGACAGAGGAACCAAGTATCCATGCTTTCAATCATGCCGTCAAACAAATTTCAACTGAATGAGCGAACAAGAAAATAATGAGACACGGTTCAATCATGAATTGAGTGATTGAGACTTCCGAAAGAGACTAAAAAGACTTATTCCGTTGGGAACAGTTCTCGCCAACCCTTTTCAAAGGATCGCAACATAGGTCACGGCGACATTGACGATTTCTCGCACAGAGAGAAAAAAAAAGATTTTTCATCGAAATAAGACAAAATCCATAAATTTATACGAAGTACTCTAAGAAGACACTTAATCTCGTGGGGCCGTGAATTTGATTTTTCTTTATGGTAACAACAATGTAATGTTTATGCTCTTGGAGTATAGGTCATGATAAATTAAACTCACATTTGGCCAACGTTTCGGAGATTTATTCTCCTTCCTCAGGGCTCTTAATTATAATGAATGTTTACAAAGAAAATAAAGAAAATAAAGAAAATAAATTAATAAAGTGGTTAATTTTATTATAGTTTATTATGGTTAGTGGTGGTGGTGGTTTATTTTCTTTATTTTCTTTGTAAACATTCATTATAATTAAGAGCCCTGAGGAAGGAGAATAAATCTCCGAAACGTTGGCCAAATGTGAGTTTAATTTATCATTACCTATACTCCAAGAGCATAAACATTACATTGTTGTTATAATAAGGAAGGTCAGGAGAAGAAACTTTATTCATTTCTTTATGGTATACTTCGCTTTCGATAACAACTTTACGATCTTGAGGTATTCAGCTTACGAAGATGAAATGGATAGATAGCGTCAGTGATGTGGAAATTAGTTCAACGGATTCAGGCTTCAATTGGTGGAAGTTAGACATATTTAGATAAATGAAAGATCGTAGCACTTTTCCACAAGAGTTTTTAATGCGCACAACGCGGTTCGGCTCACTGATGTACCGGATGATGGCTCAGTGAGCCGAAACGCGTTGTACGCATTAAAAATTCTTGTGGAAAAGTGCTACGATCTTTCATTTATCTAAATATGTGGAAATTATATTGAAAGTAGGTGAGATGTATTTTGAAAACCTTGGATAGAAGGGGGGACGGCGAATAAGGAACTAGGGTGGGTTTTTAACAGGTCCTTACAACACACGACGGACCGGAACCAAATAGTTTAACTAATTCGCCCAGTCATTATCGGGCAGGGAGAGGAGAGAAGCACAAAAGCCTCCAGGAATAAGGATAGAGATAGAAGGAGTGGGATAGGGATTCCCCAACGTCGTCAATAGGGCGACGTGGACCACTATTAGCGAAACCATGATTTAATTTTTCAATAGAAATAGAGGAATATTCTATTAATAGAATTACTCCATAGATTTTCCGTAGATAGAAGATTTAATTGGTCACATCATGGGATGGGTGGTTCTTATGAAAATCATCGTTTAAGAACAGGTGGTAGGGAAGACGAGCAAATATTGGCCACGCATGAGGTAACGGAACAAATAAAGAAGGATGCGGAAGAGATGAAATACGAGAAAGTATTGGCCGATGGGAGATTTGAGTGGAGAGCTGCGTTAAACTAATTTTGGGATATTTGCTTGAGTCTATGATATAAAAATTTTCATCTGAGAAAATCCTGAGGTAAAAATTCAGTTTCGAGATACAGGCATATATTGACGAGGATGTAGCCGGAGAACTTCAAGGTGATAGTATCGGTTAGCAAAAATTCGTCTAACATTCACTTCTAAACATCATTTTCCGCTCAAATTGTTCATCCATTTGCCCCCAATTGCCAATTCGTGGAAGTGAAATAGTTCTTTGAAACCGCAATTTAAAGGAAAAAGTAAAATAAAACAGGCATGAGAGGTCGAAAGCAAGGGAATCCTGGTAAAATGAGGAACATTATGCCGCGAACATTGGAGCAACGTCAGGAGGATTCATGAAACTGATGAGAGTACAAGCATTAAAACGACATCAGGTTGTTTGACTTACTACTCTATGATTTCAGGCAATGCAGTCCTGGGTAGATAATTACCTGAAAAGATAAAGAGAAAAGATGAGCTGATAAAAAATTGATCCATCCATGATGCCTACAGTCGACCTTTGAGTCACTTTGAGAGTCGCCCGCTAATTTTAAAGCCCCTACTGAAAAATCCAGCCATTTTTACTAAATTCGCCATTTTTTTAAAACATTAGCATCAAAAATATATTTATATGGATGTGATTTTCAATAAAAATGGACTTTTGTCTTCTTATTGAATGAGTTGAGTAACATTTATTGCTAACTTTTAAATATATTTTTAACAATGAACACCTGCTTTTTTGAAAAATAAAAAATATGCAACAAATTATTACCGCCATAAAATCCATAATATTTTTTATCACGCTCAATTTGAGCCTTTGAAACAATGGAAATCATACCAAAGCAATGTTCCAAGCAAATCATTCAAACGCTGGATGACAAAAAGGATCACTGCACCATCAACGAACGGTTCTTTTCTCCAAAGAATTTTCACAGAGAGTAGGGTGAGATAAGGGTGCCGGTAGCTACAGAAGACTTTTCGTCCTCAAGACATCAAAAGAACTCTTTTTCCATCGAGCAGTTGATTTTTGAAATAACCGAACCGCTAAGCAGTAAACTTGAAAAGCACCATGGGCGAAATATTACAGCTTCACGCAAACAAATTCAACAAAAAAGATAGACGTAATATTACGTCCATGGCAATCCTCAGAAGGATTAGCAGGACGTAATATTACGTCCATGGCGAGCAAAGTGTTAAATTATAAAAATTAAGTTATCACTAACATTTTTCGAGTGTAGAATTACTTTTGCGCAAATGTAGGTTGACCACTAACGCATGTGGTTGGCTTCACATCGAATTTACTTATAAACATTCACGACATTAAACCCTGCAGATATAAATGAGGATATTTCATTTCCAGGAAGTTTTTTCAAAGTATACGTAACAACACATTTTTCATTTTTTCATGATCCCACCGTAAAAGTGAATGAGTGCGGCAAGAGTTAGCTCTAACAAAGTATACACCGATAATTCGGTAATATAACAGACGATATCGTCCGCTATTCTATGAGGCACTAAAAATATGATCTACGCTAATCATTCAACAACAAAAAATCAGCGAGAGTAATAATGACCACTAAGAAACGCACTCGGATCAATTTCAGCCACAGATTAGGCACAAGACACGGGACCAGGTTCACGTAAGGACTGGTGAGGCTATACCTAGTGGAGCTTCCCATAGTAATACAAACCCTATATAATCAACATTCCACTATTTAGAGTTCAGTGGTTAAAATGAGGCATCAAGCTCTTATTCCTCTAGTGAAGACACAGAGTAGCCGATAATTCTGTAATAAACAGACAATAGCGTTTGCGATCCAAAGAGATACTAGAAAACAGATCTACACTCATCTTTCAGCAGCAAACAAGGAAAACCAGCATAAGTAATGACCACTGAGAAACGCGCTCGGATCAACTTTAGCAACAGATAAGGCATAAGACTCATTCTTATGATTATTTTCCCCATATTTTCCCCATAAAAGACGAGTGTAAATGACTCGGGCGTAGAATTCCCGGGAAGGAATACAAGTGATCCACTGAGTACAGAATTGAAACTAAGCACAACACAAATCCAAAAAAGAGGGTCGAATAGTAATGAGTCCCATTTTGGAATTGTCTCCACACTAAATGGAAGAATACACGCAACATATTATCCCATGCATCTATCGAATGCCGTGGTTACGGGGAAACATAGGAGCATCATTACGGCCATGAGATAGGGTGGGTTCCACACGAAGCCAAGCCGGGGCAATACAACGTATGTATGCATGCATATGGTGCACCCGCGGGTCTATTTACTCGGGTCACGGCGCTGCAGTTGGACGGAAACCGCTTCCCCCCCCCCCCCCCCCCCCCGCTCCGCCCTTGGCCGATCACGCACTTCGTCAATCCCCACCGCTGCTGGCGAGCTCCAACCCCCTCCCCATTAAACACGTTGCCAATGCCCTCCCTCGCCCCCCTGTCCATCATCCCTCGCGGTTCTGCTCTAGTCCTGCATCGTACGCGGCCCCGACCCCGACAATCTATCGAGACGAGATAGCCGTGTCATCGGAGACGTTAAAGCGCTATTCAACACCCGGGCATTTATTATTACTACATATTAAGTATTTTACCAGTTATGGTAAGAATATGTAGAGCATTTCGCGACTTGTCCCACCCTGTCTCCCTTCTGAAATTGAACTTCTCACTTAAAATTACAATATTGCCCAGCTCCTTTCATTCTATCAATAAAATACCTACCAAAAATATATATTTTTAATGAATTCTCTATTGTTCCAGACATTCATAGCAATCATTACACCCGATTGACCGCATAATTATTAATTGCCGTCATTGCGTGGTCGTTTAAACGGCTTTTGTTCCAAATAGCCGGAGAAAACTCTTGGTGAAAATCTCAATTGGGTTTGTTCTTCGTCCCAAGTAAGTGCCCGCCCCTCACGGCCTCCCCTGGCTAAAAAAAACAATCCAATGCTAACTTTTAAGTCATTCTATAGAGCGTTCCACATTTAGCTGACAGTATGGGCTCTTATGGAGAATCGTTTCCCATGTTAATCTCCATAAGGCCGGGAGCGCGGTGTTGTCAATAACAGCACGAAAATTAATGTTGCCCTACACACTGATTAAAAATTGCATTCCTATGTGGAAAAAGATGCTGCACTCATTAGTACCAATAGTTTTTGGATAAAAATTATAACAAAAGCTATAAAAAATATTTCCTTATATTTCCGTCAAAAACGTGTGCTTTTTTACTTTATCTTCTTCTCGCAATTGCTGCCTGATCGTTGTCTGTATTGAATTGAATCTCCGGCACAAAATTCTTCATACTATTTTCTCTTTTAAGGTCTCCAGCAATTGTACAATGATTGAGTTAAAATGTTGTTATGCCGACGTAACACCCTTTAGGGCAAGAAAATTTGGATTTTTTCAAGGTAAAAAGTAGTCTCCTACTAACTTACGTTTCTTACGTCGTACGTCCCTATATGCTGCGTATCAAATGGTAAGAAAACTACAAAGTTATTTTTGGTAAAAAAATCGTTAACTTCCATAAATTCTGGAGGGAGTTACAAGGTTTTTATCTTAAGAAAAAATATTACGGCGCCGCTGGGCCGGGCTCCTTGCTTTTTCTTGCGCGCAGAGGGGAAATTCTCGGGCGGAAAAGGAGTTTTTTTTTGTCAATGCATACTATGAAATGTATCTGTCTATTCCTTTGATATTCTAAACAGAGAATAGTCATACGTCGTAACAACAGTGTTTTTATCTAAATACATTGATACACGAAAGTAAGCAAGCGGCTTGGAAATAAGACGCTTTCGCCTTGGGTGTTTCGGTCCCATCACGGAAACCAAGAAAGAGGATATCTCATAATCTGCGCGAAACACTACCCCATCCAGTGCACGCCTTTTACAAAAGAAGGCTTGGGTTTTTCCTGAAGTTCCTTTCATAGGGTGCCATAAAACATCAGCACCAGAAACGACCCTAGCCGAAGGGGCCGTGGGAAGAATTTACAAAGGCGTTCAGTTTGTCGTTGCATATTTTGGAGTGAACAAGTGTTGTGTGGTCTGCTGAATTTGAGAATTGTGAAGTGTGTTTTACACTTATCTCTGCTGTAACGTGCCCAATCAACTTGTCCGATACAAAGAAGAGGAAAAAAGGTGAGCTCATAAGCCGCGAAAGACAGTTGGTGCTCAAAGTCTTCTAGTACTGAAGTAAAACTCTCAGCATTAATGAGGCCTGCCGAGAAGCTTCGAAGGCTGCTGGGTGCTCGGAGTCCACTGTTTACAGAATGGGAAAGGAAAACTCCCGTGGTCCATTGGTAACTCCTTGGTAAATATTCCTCCGCCTTTAAAATCCATCTTAAACTCGTTAAATTTGGATAGTATTCTCCCAGATTACAAAAGGACAACACTATATAGTCTTCTTTTGGACATAGGATTCGTTTACGAACGCAGGGGGAAAAGAAGCATCCTTATTGAAAGGGATGATATTATTCGTAGTCGGCACAATTAATTATTTAAGGCAGCTAAAAAAATATCGTCGCAAACACAGGACGAGTATATTCACAGACGAAATTTGTATTAATGTTGGACAAATAGTGAACATGACTTTGCGAAACAAACAAATAGAAAATCCGCGTCAAGCTTTTCTTGCTGGACTAATTATTGGGCTTGGCCCACACTTCCCGAGGAGGACGATTTGCAATTATACATGCAGGAACGGAAAAAGGATTCATAAAAGGAGCATCGCATGTGTTTCTGTACAAAAAGAACTCAATGGATGAGCATGAAGAAGTGGATGGCGAGTGTTACGAGAGATGGTTTGAGCACTCACTTCTTGCAAACCTACCCAAAGGATCAATTATAGTGGTAGATAATGCCTCTTATCACTCAAGGAAATTGGAATCCTTGCCTACTACAAGCTGGAGGAAAGAAAACATTAAGGAATGTATATATATATTTTTTTTTTATTCACGAGATGTGGGTCAATTGTAAATATTATTTAATTTTTTCCAAACTTTGCCAACGTTTCGGACATTTTATTTGTCCATCCTCAGGGCTATAAAAATGATAATTTATGATACAAAATTAGTTAAATACAGGCAATTTTACAGTTGTTATACATTAAAATACATGGAAATACATATTCAAATTTTACCTTTAAGTCTGATGTTGTTTTTATTTATTTACAATTTGGTTGCTTGGATTTCTTTCTTTGTTGGTTATGTCATTTATTAAATTATGATAAATTTTGCTAAGGTAAGTAATGTCTGTTCTTTTATTGCAGCTTTTTTTATTTCTGGATATGTGGTACATTTCTTTGAATAATCTTTTTGATAAAACTGGTTCTGTATCTAAAATTTTGGCCTCTTCGAAACGAAATGAGTGACTGTTTGTAATTGCATGATCTGCTAATGCACAAATTTGAATTTTGGTCTTAATTGATGTTTTATGTTGTGAGATCCTATTTTTTAAATATTGACATGTTTGGCCTATATAATTTTTATCACAGTCTTTACATGGAATTGAATAAATGATATTGCTTCTAAGCTGCATAGGGGTATTTGACTTAAGTTTAGAATATATGAGTTTATGTTGGGTTTTATAGTTTTTATGTGCTATTTTAAAATTTGTTTTTTTTGAATACTTTGGTAATTTGTTCTGATAATCCATTTATATAAATCATTCCTCGATATTGGTCTGTATTTGTGTTTGATATATTTGTTGTAGTTATTGTATTGTGAGTCTGTGAAGATGATTTTTTATTTGAATACAGTATGTTATTGATTAATTTTTTTGGAAAGTGGTTTTTTTCTAAAATATTACCAATTATTTTCAAATTTTTTTTATGGAAAATCTTATCACTTAAACTGAGTGCTCTAAATTTGAGTGCCATGGCCGTATTTATTTTGTGCTTTAGAGGGTGGTGGGAAAGAAAATTTAGATATCTATCTGCTTTATGCGGTTTCCTGTACCAATCTATTATTATGGAACCATCAGAGTTTCTTTTAGTGATCATATCCAGAAAAGGAAGTTCATTATTTTTTTCTTTTTCTATTCCAAATTGCAATTTAGGATGGAAATCATTGAAATGTTGTAAAATAGTGTTATCTTGTATGTTATTTGGTATTGCTAAATATAGGTCATCAACAAATTTGTAGATGAAAGGTATATTAAAAGGTATCTTTGGTAGCACTGTATCTAATAGTTTGTTCATAGTGAGATCTGCCAAAATGGTTGCCACTGGGGATCCCATAGGAACACCATTTTTTACATGGTATTGACAATTTTTATATTGTAAATACCCCTGGTTTATACATAAATCAAAAAGTTCAAAAAAATCTTCTTTGTTTAGAGTTGTATTTTGGTTTAGTATTTCCCAATTATCCATTACAATTTGGTTTACCAAGTCGAGGGGGATATTTGTAAAAAGGGATTTGACGTCTAATGAGCAAAGGTTATAATTTAAAGGAATATTTTGTTTTTTAATTTTATCAAAGAATTGAAAAGAATCTTTAATATTGTATTTATCTGAGGATAAATTATTAAGAATGTTGGAAATGAATTTCGCACATTCGTAAGTTGGGCTGTTTACAAAACTTACTACTGGTCTTAGAGGATTTTCCGGTTTATGGTCTTTAACTAATCCATAGAGTTTTGGTGGAGTACTATTGTGCTTAATTAGTTTGAATTTTGTTTTAAAATCAATTTTATTTTCCTTAAAAAGTTTTTTAACAAGAGTATTTACTTTATTTTGAAGTGATGTGGTAAGGTTTTTGTTTATGGGAACTTTAGCATAGATTTCGTTATCATCAAGTAAGTCATGTATTTTCTTGTCATATTCCTGTTTATACATAATGGCTGTTTTGTTTGATTTATCTGTTTTGAGTATAATAATGTCAGGGTTATCTTTTAAAAAAATTTTAGTTTTATGTAGAAGATTAATGAAAATAGATTTATGTGGGCATTGTTTTTCTTTTTGTATGAAGTTTGTTATTATATTTGTGCATTTTGCTCTAATTGTATCTCTTTCAGATGGATATTTTAGTTCAGATATAATACTGTCTATGTCAGCTAATAATTGAGACATTGGAAAATCTTTGATTGTGTATGGCAGACCAAATTTTGGTCCAAAACTGAGAAAATTAGATATATCTTTAGGTATTGAAATGGAAGTAAGGTTTTTTAGCCATATGGAATTGTCTATTTCAATTATTTTTTTGGTAAGTTTCTCAAATTTTTTAATGTGTCTTTGTTTCACTTGATTGAAATATTTTTCATATAACTGTTCCTGATGTCTAAAAAAGGAATTGTAAAAACTATTCGGAGTTAAATTTGAAAATGATTTTTTCTTTTCTTCAAGGTTTTTTTTAGTTTGGTCTATTTCCCAAATGCAAATTCTTATTTCAGTTATTAATATTGATCTTTTGAATTTGTAAACTATTTTTTCGACATCATTAGAAAATGGATGAACTGAATTAAGCAGTGAGTAGGTACATTCAACGTTATTAACAATATGAGTTGGAAAAAAGTTTGATTTCTTACATTTAAGCAAAAAAATGAGACTGTTTTTTTTACTTGCTAAGCGTCTCATAAGTTTGGAAATTTCATTAGCGGCATGCGTAGCATCAATACCAAATCTTTGACGGAAATGTGTGTAAAAACCTTTTACTTTAGTTGTGATATCTATTTCCGGACTTTTATCTCCCATATTCCTCTTGCTTGGCGTAGTCCTTCCTGTTGAAAATGGTTTTCAATCTCTTCTGATTTAACTCTCCTCTGGCATGAAATCTCCTTTTTTATCCTGGGTGAAGTGAATTGATGAACAACTGGACAGCTTCTCTTCCTTGTATAATTCAAACTTTATGCTTCACGACCCCTTATTATATATATATATATATATATATATATTTTTTTTTAATCACGAGATGTGGGTCAATTGTAAATATTATTTAATTTTTTCCAAACTTTGCCAACGTTTCGGACATTTTATTTGTCCATCCATCGAAACGTTGGCAAAGTTTGGAAAAAATTAAATAATATTTACAATTGACCCACATCTCGTGATTAAAAAAATATATATATATATATATATATAATAAGGGGTCGTGAAGCATAAAGTTTGAATTATACAAGGAAGAGAAGCTGTCCAGTTGTTCATCAATTCACTTCACCCAGGATAAAAAAGGAGATTTCATGCCAGAGGAGAGTTAAATCAGAAGAGATTGAAAACCATTTTCAACAGGAAGGACTACGCCAAGCAAGAGGAATATGGGAGATAAAAGTCCGGAAATAGATATCACAACTAAAGTAAAAGGTTTTTACACACATTTCCGTCAAAGATTTGGTATTGATGCTACGCATGCCGCTAATGAAATTTCCAAACTTATGAGACGCTTAGCAAGTAAAAAAAACAGTCTCATTTTTTTGCTTAAATGTAAGAAATCAAACTTTTTTCCAACTCATATTGTTAATAACGTTGAATGTACCTACTCACTGCTTAATTCAGTTCATCCATTTTCTAATGATGTCGAAAAAATAGTTTACAAATTCAAAAGATCAATATTAATAACTGAAATAAGAATTTGCATTTGGGAAATAGACCAAACTAAAAAAAACCTTGAAGAAAAGAAAAAATCATTTTCAAATTTAACTCCGAATAGTTTTTACAATTCCTTTTTTAGACATCAGGAACAGTTATATGAAAAATATTTCAATCAAGTGAAACAAAGACACATTAAAAAATTTGAGAAACTTACCAAAAAAATAATTGAAATAGACAATTCCATATGGCTAAAAAACCTTACTTCCATTTCAATACCTAAAGATATATCTAATTTTCTCAGTTTTGGACCAAAATTTGGTCTGCCATACACAATCAAAGATTTTCCAATGTCTCAATTATTAGCTGACATAGACAGTATTATATCTGAACTAAAATATCCATCTGAAAGAGATACAATTAGAGCAAAATGCACAAATATAATAACAAACTTCATACAAAAAGAAAAACAATGCCCACATAAATCTATTTTCATTAATCTTCTTCATAAAACTAAAATTTTTTTAAAAGATAACCCTGACATTATTATACTCAAAACAGATAAATCAAACAAAACAGCCATTATGTATAAACAGGAATATGACAAGAAAATACATGACTTACTTGATGATAACGAAATCTATGCTAAAGTTCCCATAAACAAAAACCTTACCACATCACTTCAAAATAAAGTAAATACTCTTGTTAAAAAACTTTTTAAGGAAAATAAAATTGATTTTAAAACAAAATTCAAACTAATTAAGCACAATAGTACTCCACCAAAACTCTATGGATTAGTTAAAGACCATAAACCGGAAAATCCTCTAAGACCAGTAGTAAGTTTTGTAAACAGCCCAACTTACGAATGTGCGAAATTCATTTCCAACATTCTTAATAATTTATCCTCAGATAAATACAATATTAAAGATTCTTTTCAATTCTTTGATAAAATTAAAAAACAAAATATTCCTTTAAATTATAACCTTTGCTCATTAGACGTCAAATCCCTTTTTACAAATATCCCCCTCGACTTGGTAAACCAAATTGTAATGGATAATTGGGAAATACTAAACCAAAATACAACTCTAAACAAAGAAGATTTTTTTGAACTTTTTGATTTATGTATAAACCAGGGGTATTTACAATATAAAAATTGTCAATACCATGTAAAAAATGGTGTTCCTATGGGATCCCCAGTGGCAACCATTTTGGCAGATCTCACTATGAACAAACTATTAGATACAGTGCTACCAAAGATACCTTTTAATATACCTTTCATCTACAAATTTGTTGATGACCAATATTTAGCAATACCAAATAACATACAAGATAACACTATTTTACAACATTTCAATGATTTCCATCCTAAATTGCAATTTGGAATAGAAAAAGAAAAAAATAATGAACTTCCTTTTCTGGATATGATCACTAAAAGAAACTCTGATGGTTCCATAATAATAGATTGGTACAGGAAACCGCATAAAGCAGATAGATATCTAAATTTTCTTTCCCACCACCCTCTAAAGCACAAAATAAATACGGCCATGGCACTCAAATTTAGAGCACTCAGTTTAAGTGATAAGATTTTCCATAAAAAAAATTTGAAAATAATTGGTAATATTTTAGAAAAAAACCACTTTCCAAAAAAATTAATCAATAACATACTGTATTCAAATAAAAAATCATCTTCACAGACTCACAATACAATAACTACAACAAATATATCAAACACAAATACAGACCAATATCGAGGAATGATTTATATAAATGGATTATCAGAACAAATTACCAAAGTATTCAAAAAAACAAATTTTAAAATAGCACATAAAAACTATAAAACCCAACATAAACTCATATATTCTAAACTTAAGTCAAATACCCCTATGCAGCTTAGAAGCAATATCATTTATTCAATTCCATGTAAAGACTGTGATAAAAATTATATAGGCCAAACATGTCAATATTTAAAAAATAGGATCTCACAACATAAAACATCAATTAAGACCAAAATTCAAATTTGTGCATTAGCAGATCATGCAATTACAAACAGTCACTCATTTCGTTTCGAAGAGGCCAAAATTTTAGATACAGAACCAGTTTTATCAAAAAGATTATTCAAAGAAATGTACCACATATCCAGAAATAAAAAAAGCTGCAATAAAAGAACAGACATTACTTACCTTAGCAAAATTTATCATAATTTAATAAATGACATAACCAACAAAGAAAGAAATCCAAGCAACCAAATTGTAAATAAATAAAAACAACATCAGACTTAAAGGTAAAATTTGAATATGTATTTCCATGTATTTTAATGTATAACAACTGTAAAATTGCCTGTATTTAACTAATTTTGTATCATAAATTATCATTTTTATAGCCCTGAGGATGGACAAATAAAATGTCCGAAACGTTGGCAAAGTTTGGAAAAAATTAAATAATATTTACAATTGACCCACATCTCGTGATTGAAAAAAAAAATATATATATATATATATATAATAAGGGGTCGTGAAGCATAAAGTTTGAATTAAGGAATGTTTGGGTGGTAAAGAAATTAGCTTTTATGATGTCAGCTTGAAAAGAGATCTTTTATTTACAATAAACCAAGTACGGGAAATATTTGAAAAATTAAATATTGATGGATAAGCAAAGGAATACGGCTGTTTAGTTCGAAGATTGCCACCATATCATTGCGAATAATATCCAATTGAGATGGATTGGGCGCAAGTGAAACATTACGTCGGCATGAAGAATTCAACGTTCAAGAAGACTGAAGTGGAAAACTGAGAGCAGAAAGCTTTGATACTTCGGAGAACTGGAAAAAGTATGCTGAGCACGTCAAGCAAGTGGAAGAAGACATGTGGCATGCAGACAATTTGCAGGATGATATAGAGGAGCTGATTGTTCGTATGACATCGTCTTCTACCGAGGAGCCAGGGCCACAGCCGACCACATCCCGCTACATGGAGGGAGTGGCAAGTCTGTCGGACTCCGAAACGAGAAGGTTTGCAGGGACTATTACCATTTATTACCTTTTTTGTGTTTCTGCTGATTACGACGCTCGTGTACTATTAATCCTCAGCAAATAGTAGTTATTGAGATTTGAAAGATTATTGCTATTCATAATTTATCTGTGCCACAAATTGCATCATAACGCCGGCCAGACGATAGCCAATAAATTGAAGAAGAGAACTAAGTTTAAAAACATGAGCAATCGCCCTAATAGGTACGTGTGAGGGCAATACGTTAAAGTACTTGTATTCAATGGTGTCAGTAATGTTCATTACTTACCTCGTCCTAACTTTTGCTGGGTGAAAATAATTCTCGTGTTAGTGAATTATTTTACTAACATAATTACGCATACATTTATTATTGTTTCGTTTCCATCGAGGTTACTGCATTTTATCTCCTCGCATAAGTCGATAATGTTTGGATCCTCACTAATTTGAGAGAAAATTTCAAATAGATTATGGATGGTTTTTCAAGTTGGACGTTCCATGGTTGATCTTTGGAGTAAAGGAGAAAAGTAGTAATAAAAATCGGCTACTACTTATTCCTGGCGGTCTATTCGATTTATCCTTGAGTTTTTATTGACCTTCTCCGCAAAATTAAGGCACGTTTGAATGCTTAGAAGCAAGGTATCAATAAGGTCATCTTTCTTACGGCAAACGTCTTACAGCTTACGTCAGTGGAAATAGACGTTTCCCTTACATGATAACATTAAAAACTCAATTATCCGCCTGATATAACCATCGTTTTCTAATGCAACATCGCAATTCATGTAACACTAGCCAGAGCCAAAAAATATTGCATAATATGGAAGGAATAGAAATTTTGTTTCATTCAGGAGTGGCGATAATTTTTATTATCATTTAATTTACTGTTATTTTTTACATTACAGATTATTCATTATTCAGCTTGTGCATTTAATAAGTACATGCATAATATAACAAAGACTTTTCCTTTTATATTGCAGCAAAAGTATTGTAATTTACGCTAAAAATTCCTTAACTTAAGCCGTCTTTCGTGCGATCCCTAACTCCTTTTTGAACTAAACCATTTTGGCGCTCTATTATGTGTGGTTGCATACGCTGAAAGGATGCCTGCCGGCGGAGCGGAAGCTTGGCAAATGTGTTCTCCATAAGGCCCGTACTGTCAACTAAATGTGGAACGCTCTATACCTGAAAAAATATCAAGCAAATAATTTCCATCACACGCGTAATCCTTTGCTGAGCTGATCTCCATCGTCCACGCCTGTCCTATTCGTGCGCGGCCGATCGACTCGCCTCCTGCCATGCTGGACTCGAGAAGGCCAGGTCGTCAGGGAGCCGCACGGCGGCCGCGCGTTGAATGCCAATCAAAGGAAGAGTTGGGGTCGGATGGGAGCGTTGACGACTTCAGATAATACGAAATTAAGTTTCCGCCGAGAGTTCGCATGTGACACCCGAGCGCTGCAGGTAAATATCCGATAATGCGCATCCGAAAGTAAAAATGGGTAAGTAGTGGCTGTTACCTCTACAACGAGCAACCCCGGGGGTGCTAGTAAGGGGGTGCGACATCACAGCATCAGCAAATAATGACAGATACCAACTGTTTTAATACCCTCAATGTCATCCACCGAGTAACACAGGATTTCGCGATTTTTAGTAAGTAACCCTTAGATGCCCTTCGTTCCATCAGCGAAGCCAAAAAGGGACATGATAATGCAATGACCCCTTTTTCCAAACAAAATTCAAAATTTGTTGCAATTAACTCTTATTTTTATCGAAAAAAACGTCAAAATGCTTCCCAATAATCATACTAATTCATATATCAGTTTATTTCACACATAATTATTATAGTAGCGAAACGATAGTTACGTTACTTCCATTTTATTATTTCCATTTCCAATCTTTAGCTCCAGTTCAAGCAGGACCTAATCCATTGAAAAAGGCAGTAGTCATTCCAGTATTTGAAAAAAGGGAACGGCTCAATATTGAAAGTTATAGGCCTTTTTCACTACTTTCCATACTATCTAAAATAGTTGAGAAGTTGATGAAAAAAAGTCTCCTTAGCTGTGTCCATAAAGTAAAATTCTTTAATGTTAATCAGTTTGGTTTGTAATAAGTGGTAAAAGTACTGAACACGCATTAATGAATTATATGACCGATGTCTATGAAGGTATTGATGCCAAGAAACGAGATGGGACTATCTTTATTGACATCAAAAAAGCATTCGATTCATTAGACCACAAAATAACGTTACAGAAATTAGAAATGGCTGGCGTAAAAGGTATAGCTCTTAACTGGTTTCGGAGCTACTTAACTAATCGTTCACAATGTGTAAAGGTAAAAAACTCGTTTAGTGCCTTTAGCAGTATCAATACTGGTGTACCTCAGGGTTCTGTATTGGGCCATATTTTCTTCTTAACTTATATTAATGATTTATGTAACCTTGAATTAAATGGTAAGATAACAACTTTCGCAGATGATGTGGCCGTAAATTATTTGTATTCTACTTGGGATGAAGTTGTTAATGCCATGCAGCATGGCTTATGCTGTCTACGACACTGGTTTCAATATAACGGCTTGGAATTAAGCGAAAGAAAAACACAATGTATGTTTTATGATATTTGTGACTATTACAATCTTGATGTCAAATCACAGTATCACAGCTTAGACTGTTCAAAGCAATCTTCTACTTGCCCTGTTATTAAAATGACAAAAGAAGTGAAGAATCTGGGAGTAACATTAGATTATCGCCTGAAATGGGATAAGCAAATCGCAAATGTAAGTGCTGTTTTAAAGCGCAGTCTCACCAAATTTTATTTTATACGTAATAAATGCCCTCTCTCTGCCCGAAAAATGATTTACCATGCATTGGTACACTCCAAGTTGGATTACGGGCTTACTTGTTGGGGTGGAGCATATTTTAACAGCCTACTTCGTGCAGAAAAAAATTGTTAGACTATTATTACTTAAAAAGCGTTACGAGCATTCCCGTCCTTTATTCATTGCACTTGACATACTCCCGTTAAGATATATGTATTGTTATAAAGTGTTAAAAATGTTTTTTTTGCGTAGTGGATACAGCCCAACAATATATGGGAGCAATGTGTTGTTTAATTTTCGCAGAGGTTTCTCGATCCCTATGCACAAGCCTAATTTAACGATATATAAAAGGAGTTTTTTGAATATGGGACCAAAATTGTATAATATTCTACCAAATACAATTAAAGAGACAAATTTTTTCGGTAAATACAAAAGGTTGATAAAGAAATGGATAATGAATTTTGATGACATCGAAAAGTTATGGTAAAGGGTCGGTATATTGCAGAAAATACCCTTGGCATCATATGTGTTGTACATTATAAGTTGTATCTCATCTTAATGTCAGCTCAGTTATGATATTACTACGCACATAATGTTTTTTCTTAGGGTATTGTGTATTTTGGTTCTATGTGTTATCATTTCCGCAATTTATGAAATTTGAAGTTAGCCTAAACACAGGCTTATTGCCTTACAGGCTTCCTTACTTCCTTGAATAGATGTAATAATCTCTAAAAAAATATGTATGCATGGAAGAATAAATTATTATTATATTATTATTATTTCTTTGAGCTATTTTGAAAGAGTGTTGACTAAACGAGATTATTGAAAGACCATTATGCCTTAATAAATTATAACATAATATTACCCTTTTAAATCATTGAAAATCAATGTCTTTCGTGGAAGGCATGAACTAGGTACAGATGACCTCGTTTGTATTTCAGATAATTAATTGTAAATAATACTACATATATTAATGTCTAACGCATAAATCATGCGATCATTTCCCCGTTCCTTTCCAGCGATTCCTCCAATGATGGCGGAAAATTAACCGTTCCACACGATCACTTTCTGCGATGGCTCCAGGGGTGGCAATCCCATCCCTTTTCCTATCATTCGTCACGTCCCTTATTCCATCGCCTCGCTGCCAACGTCTTTCAGCCAATCAAAACAAACGACCGCTAAGAGCGATTGAAACGCCACGTTTGGATTTTTAATGGAACGACAGTTGTGAACATCGGAAAGCGACGGAAGAGGCGATGGGAAAAGAGACTGAGGGAACCAGGGGCGGATTGAGCATCAAATTTGGGGGGGTCATAACCTTGGTCCGGGGAGTATGGCATTCCCCCAGAGAAAGGGAGGGGGTTTCTCCTGTGTTATTTTTTCTAAAATACCAATTTTTTTAAGCAATTTGGAGACTAAAATTTCATTTTCAATCCTAACAACAGTTGAAATTGAACTTTTCTAGACATTTAATAATACAAAAACTATTAAAATAAAAATTTTTATTAAATTTTGGGGGGGTCCTTTCCCCTAATCCGCCCCTGTAAAGGCCGTTTCTCGCGGTACACGGAATTTCGCAATCTGACGTTCGTGCGAAGGCGCAATCAAAATTGCGTCGTGTAAAACGGTGAATTGCTAGAACACATGCGAGAATGCGTGGATGCGAGACGGGAAAATAGCCCCTGTTCTAATTTCGTTCATGCATTCGCGCAATTTCAGGCCATTTTAAAAATTAACGCAGCTCTGACCTGCGCAATTCCGTGCCCCGTGTAAAACGGCTTTAAGGAATGCCCCAGTGATTAAGAGTACTATGATGGAGATGAAGAGCGATCACTTTTTTGCTTTGAATAAGCATTCCTTCGAGCTATCACTCCAAGAGACGGAAAAAATAACCTTGGGATGTAGGCTAACGATAAAAAAGCAATACGAATTTCAGCTTGCATTCGGCGATTTTTCCCTGGGTGTGAGGAGAAGAGGAAGAGACACGGGATTCATCGGCGCGACATCGCACGTGCCGAACCATCGCGAGAGTCTCTCGAAACGAAACAAAAGAAGGATGACGGCGCGGCGCTTCCGCTGTGACCACACGCCCCTGTCCCTCGCTGCTCATGCATGCGTGCGTCGGGTCATGATTCCCGAGATGCACCGCTCCTCCTCTCAGGCTACGGAGCGCGTGCACGTCCAAGATTTTGCAGTCTGTGGAGCACTCGTGACAATACTGCTCTCGCTAGAGCGGCAACATATCTCGAATACGTAATGCCGTAGGCCCGTTGCTAACGAGGATGAAGAAGTCCACCCGCTGCGGCGAATAAGAATATACTTGGGAATTTACCACACAATTATGGCAGTCTCGTTTTTTTTCAGTACTAAATTCAACCTATTCATGCGTGATATATTTCGACGCATTGAAATGAAAGGTAGGTACACTTTCGCAAAATAATTTGATGCGTGCGACACGTTTAGGCTCACTCAGGCATCACGAACGTGTAGTACGCAATAAATAATTGCGGGAAAGAGCAGATTCCTCTCGTTTCAATTTTTCATTAATCATCATCACTGGTCAACAATCCTAGGATTGGTTTGACGCAGCTCTCCACTCAGTTCTCCTATGAGCTAATAATTACCCATATTCGACTGATTAGAGAATGAAATTTCAGGGTCAACCTTACAAAGGACTTTAATTTCGCTTCAAGACCGACTACAACGCATTTTGTATCATCTTCAGGTGAAGATAGTCAGTGTTCTCCCGTAGACAGTGTGAAATTTATTGAAACCGGTTGCGAAGTGAAATTTCAGTAACGGTGCAGGATTGCATATAACTTTTAATTTGCTTATCTGCTAAAATGTCAACAGATTAAGCCAGATAAAAATCTCAATTCAGTACACAGTCAGATATCATTAGATTGAGAGAATATTTTAGAAATAGTTAAGAAAAATTAATTTACACGGAATATTAACATGTTTTATTATTGCTAATATCGTTCAGGCAGAAGAGGTTTTAGTCAACCATATGGCCAGGGAGGTATCATGTGAGCTAAATAAATTCAATAAAATATGCCAATTAAAAAAGGACGATGCCAGAATAAAAAAACGAAGACCCTATAATAACAGAGGAGAAGAACCCTCGCGGAATAAACATACAATTCATTTGACCTCGTCTCAAATGCTACGGTTGGGAAGGGATTCAAAACTTCCTTGAGTAATCCATGCCTATATCCCTCCTCGAATGCAAGAAGGAATGCTCCACTGTGTTTGAAAGCTGCTTCGGACGCTCAATCTCATATTCTTTAACTTTATTGACTGCAACGCCTTTATTATTAAAGTATTCTACCGATTAAGGTAGGTTTCCATGGAGTACTCATGAAGTGATCTAGGAGCCTCCCTTTCCTTCCAGCACTGTCTTCTTTAATTCACTGTAAGACCTACTCCCTTTCAATCTATCTAAAAATCCTATTCTTTTCCTTCCCCTCCCTCGTTTCCCTAACATTCTACCCTCTAACACCATTTTCAACTTCCCCGCCCCGCTAAGCACTCCTCCGTACCTAATCTAAGAGCTGCCTCTCCTCGCCAACCATATCCAGCACTTTGTCGTTTCTTTTCCTCTCGGTCCATTTCACCCTCTCCATTCTTCTCCATACCCACATCTCGAATGCCTCCAATCTTCTCTCGCCTTCTTTCCTCAATGTCCACCTTTCCGCACCGTAGAGCGCTACACTCCAGATAAACTCTTCACTAACCTTTTCTTTAAACTCTTACATAATGATGCTCTCAGAAGCTCCTTCCTGTTCATGAACGCCTCCATTGCTAATGCAATTCTCTTCTTAATGTCCTTACTACTGGGTCCGTTTTCTCTAACGTACGACATAAATAGTTGAACTGCTCAAGTTCTGCAACGCCTATGTTCCAAAAATTTACTACCGATTACATGATGTTAATACCGACATTAGGTTGTGCCCGAGTTCACTTCCAAGATAGTAATTATCTAAGCCACGCGATCCACCTCCATCCTTAACCTCGCAGCAGGTGTTGGCGAAACATCAATATTAATCACTTAAATTTGAATACGATTTGAACAAAAAAATAAAAACGCTCGCTGATATGACTGCATAAAAGTTAAATGCTAATTTTCTCCATTCAATCCAATTAATTTCGAACATGTGCAGCCAATTCAAGGAAAGAACTTTTCCAATCGGATAATTATATCCTTAAGAAAACCAGGAATTCATGGATAATAATTTCTCTCTCTCTCTCTCTCTCTATCCACGTAAATGTTACAAAAAAACAGAAAAAGAGGTAAAACACGGCTGACTAGTGCCTATATACCATTCAAATATAATACTTCACACTTATACGACTCACTAAACCCGTTCAGCACCGAATTTTATTTTCAGAATCGAAATATATTTTTTTCCTTGAAATTTATTCGTACCCAATTCTTAAAAAGCCAAAATCCTACACCACTCGAATTCATTGCTATATGGAACAAAAGTACTCTAGTATATCTACATCGGCTGAGAAAACAACGCAGAAAGCCCCTTGTTTCCTCAAAACAGTTTGTTAAGGGTGATCCGATGCTAAGGAGCTCCCACAAAATCTTTTGGTTGTCTTTCTGTCATAAATCTGTGAGGTAAAATATCTACACCTCTAATTCTAAGAAGCCATAACAAAAGCAAAAATACATACATAAAATTAAGCTCAGCTTATGTCTGCTTAAGATGCCAGCTAAAGGAAACATAATGAAAATACACTTTTGTATGTTCCACAAGAGTTTTTAATACCGACCCAGGTTTCGGCGGTACACACTGTCTTTATCAAGGTGAATATACAAAAATTTTGCGAGCTTATATATACCTTATATATACCTTAATCTCGCATAATTGTTGTATATTCACCTTGATAATGACAGTGTGTACTGCCGAAACCTGGGTCGGTATTAAAAACTCTTGTGGAACAAACAAAAGTGTATTTTCATTATGTTTCCTGTGAACAAGTTCCACCAAATATCGCCTTCCAACCTTAAGATGCCAGCTGAAGAACAGCCGGCATTATATTTTTGCAGATGAGCCAAGTTTTAGGGTATACAGTTGAGATTCATCTCTCAAAGGTAAGAATTTCGAATAGACACGTCTTATATTGAAAATTTTCATTTTCTTAAAGTCTGATAAGTAAACAAAACAGAAAAAATAGCTATTTTATATTTTTGCAATTTTTCGTTACGAAGTTTTGTTGATAAACCTCATAATTTGATTAGGTGCATCAAAACCAAAGAGAAAACGATGAAATCCACACCTTAAACTTTCCGGAAAAAAATTCATTTTGACTGGAGCAAATGTAAAAAATAACTTTCTGACATCTTTGGATCTCTTCCTCCAACCCTGGGGTAGAGGGCGCCGGCAACCATACCGGTTGGCATATAGATGGTTTAGTTCTAACAACACGTATCTCAAAAATAGCAACTTTTCAGGAGAGAGAGAAAACGATTAATTTTTTACTTGCACACTGAAATTAAAAACCAAAAGTTCATAAAACTGAAAAAGAAGCGTTCATTTTCAAATAAAGAGTTATTTTTTGCTTGCATTTCATTTTTTTAAATGTTATTTCACTTTGTTTAGGATACTTGTCTCAAACCGGCCGAATTTCGAGATACGTGTTGTTAGAACTTAGCCATCGATATGTTACGTCAATTCCTGATCTTCGTCTGCCGCAATTACCGATAAAAATAGTAGTTCAACTACCTCATTACGACAGGGCAATCTCGTTGGATTTTTTCCGAAACGGGACCCAACGATATGAAATGAACGAACTGGGCGGCCATTCGGCTGCGCAACAATGAAGCCAACAATGGAAACTCCCGGCCGCTTGACGCGATGCTGAATAGCCATTCAGGAGCGGCCTTTTATCGGTCCAATCGAGAGATAGCTTTAGCATGGCGAGGCAGCCAACACAGAGTCAGTGGAAAAGGCGGGCGAGAAAAGAATGAACGAGACGAAAGGCCTATTCTGGACGAGGACTATTTTCAAAACGCTCCCTTTTTAGGCGGCGAAGTAATGAAAAAAAAGCAGAACGAAAATAAAAACCATCGAGGAAAATATTTTTTCGTAAAGGCGTACAATGCTGCCTATAAAAATTGACCCCACCCACTCCCCTTTCGCTGGCAGAGGTCATCGTTTGCTGGAATGGAAAGAATAAGATTGAAATCGACAAAATCTATGCGGTAAAATAGTACGTGCCCCAAAATCCTCAGGACAAGATGGCGACGGGTTCGTTTTCAGTGGCGGGTTTCACAATAGTCTATTGAGCTGGAATAAAAAGAAGACAATGGAGAAATCAGCAGCATATTGTCCAAGGAGCCCAACCTAAATTTCTACACCCGCAAATAGCCCACATTCGGCCTTCTTCAAACAACTCATTATCCTCGGGTGACTAGCTTATATCAACTGTTATATTGGCTCGGTGAGCAGCTTGGGTTAATAGTTTGTTTTCCCAATCACACGGAGACGTACTCTCATAGCTAGAAGAAAAAAAGGATCATTTTGTACCCTACGCACGTCCAAATCGTGCCAGCCAAATTCTATAAATGAGATACATTAAATTTTTAGGATAAACAATAAGAAGAGGAGTGAGAGTAGAGTGTGGATTCTTGCAATTGATGGCTTAACACAAGATTTTATCACCAATTCTAAAATAAGATACAGCTACACACCAAAATAGTTTAACAATTGGAACCCATAACTTGACCTAAAACCCCCTATCCTATCAAGTACCAACTCGTGGAATTTACTCGATGCATAAAAATTCACTATAAATGGTACCCACAAACCTTGGCTCCACTAAATGAAAGATTAATGATAATATCCAGCCATTAAGTTCTCTTGCAAATCACGAATAACTCAACTTGAAGTGCACACTTTAAAGCTTCAAACTAAATTTTTTGGCGAGTAAATTTAAATAGTCGAAGTTCATTTCTTCACTTTGAGATAATTCAATATTGATCACAGATATCACAAGTTAAATGGTTAGATTACTATTAAACTAAAGTGATTAAAAATTAGTTTCATAAGGAACACGCAAACCCTCTATGGCTTTTTAATTTGCATACATTCAAAAAGAATGTACCAGGGTTCTATTCCTGCAAATAGGTGAGTCCTGACCAGTAATATATTATCGTTCCTCATCTGTATCAGTGTGTATCTACAAATCACGTAACATGGACCAAATGTTTTATGGGTGCAGTTATTGATATGGGCTCTCCGAGGCTGGCGACTATCATTTCTCCCGCTTAAAAAAACTTGCTAACCACAAGGAAGAGTTACCTACTTGATCGATAAAACAATGCTAATGTGCATTCATTCTCAGAAGAGCATACGCTCAGATCCAGTTAGCAAATGTATAACATATATTGTACTTGGATTCCATGTTTAAGATCCCTCCGAAGAGGTATGACATCTAATGCCATTGCAAAATCCCCCTTCGCATTTGATAGAGTATCTTCTCATGAGGGTGTTATATTCCTGATCTCTTAATATA
Source organism: Ischnura elegans (assembly GCF_921293095.1). NCBI lineage: Eukaryota > Metazoa > Arthropoda > Insecta > Odonata > Coenagrionidae > Ischnura > Ischnura elegans. The sequence goes on along the minus strand of NW_025791658.1, from coordinate 10,061,595 downwards.
TTATTTCTTGGAGTACCGATCTCTTATTCTTTTAAATCAAAATCTCATGCACGGACGACGTATCGGACCTTATTTGCTCTATAATCAACGCTTGAATGAAAAAGTGTTAAAACTTTAGGAAAATCAAACATTTTAAAATATTTCAATCGTGTCATTAGTGTGCAAAAAAACTAAATAAATTAAAGGAACGAAAACCATTACAGAAACCATTAAACAGATAATTGTCCGGAAATACCATAACTTTAAGAGGGATACATCTACATCTACCTAATCCCCTGCGAGCCACCTCTAGGGTATAAAATTCGAGGAATCAAGCGAGATGGAGTGGAATTGATTCATAATGAAACACTGACTTGCAATTTTCCACAAAAAATAAAATTTTACTTCGACTTGAGTTTCAATGATACTACATCATTTTCAAGTTACAACTGAAAAGTACATTGAAAATGATGTAGTATCATTGAAACTCGAGTCGAAGTAAAATTTTATTTTTGTGGAAAATTGCAAGTCAGTGTTTCATTACACCTCTAGGGTGTTTGGCAGGGGGTGATCAATCACCAGCATGCAGCATGCATTTGGACTCCCACATGCACACCACACCGTCGAAAGAACGTCCCGTATAATAACAAACTGTACTACTATATGCTGTTAGAAATAGAATAGAAATTCAGAAACATGCATTAAGTTTTAAAGATGTTAGTAGGCTACACTACAAGTCATTCAATCTATTTACGAGTTCTATTGCTGCCGTTATAATCTCTTATTGATCATGGAAAAAATGACGTTCGGAATCTGTCTGTTCTGCAATTTATCTCTCTCATTTTATTAATATGATCTGATCTTCCGTAGTACGTTGGCGTCCGCAAGAGATGGTTAACTTCGTCAGAAAAGACACTGCTCTTGAATTTATCTTAAAGGTTTAGTCTATTTTTCAATCTACGGTCCGAGAGATTCCCATCCGTGTTTATCTAAGAGGTCAGTTACACTAACAAGACTATCGTAACGACCTTTCACATACCTGGAAGCTCTTCTTTGCACGCGTTATAACTCTGTTATTAAGCCTTTTTCATGAGGGTCCAGAACACTGGCAGCGTATTCCAAATGTGGTCTAACGAGGGATAGTATCGATAGTAACCAAGTCAAATGATTAATGGAAACAAAATAAATATGGATATCAAAACATACAAACTCATGATTTGCCATTTAGGGAATATCCATTACCAAAATAATAAGGAGACAATGACCCTTAAATATTCTAATAGAAGACGAAATCTATTCTCCTCTCAGCAGATCGCGACACGGGAGTCGAAAAAAGAGTCTGAGAGTGATTTGGAATCGTATGGAGAGTGCATTAAGCTCACTAGGCCGTGACTTCGCAACCGTCGACCGAGTCTAAAAAATATGATGACGTAGGCTCGCCGCCGTCTGCTGCGTCTAGGCCTCTAGGACTCTAGGACCCACGACACTTGTACAGAGGTTAAATGGATTGGAGAGGAAAGGATGAGTCATTCAGGCCTCCACGTATTCAAACTCGGTTACGTAAATGAAGAAGGAATATAGGTCTCGAAAGCATGACAAGGATCCTTCACTTTTCCACATAATTCCTCATTTCTATCAATACAGCGGCCAGCCAGCTAACATTCAGTTACAGTTCACTTTCAACCCTTAAACGGTGACGTGCGGTCTGAGAGACCGCTGCGTTTCTAAAATTATGACCATTTTCAAAATTGCTATTACAAAACATCTATAACCCTCGTGAGTAGCCTAATTCTGTATAATAAGGTCTTAAAATTTTACGTTCTTATTATTTATTTCTGAAAATTTGCCACCGATTAGCGGTCTGTGAAACCTCATTTCACTAAATTGGAAAAACCAATAAACGTAATAATGGTGGAAATAATTCAAGAAGTTGTTAAAAACAAATTCCTATTGATTTTTCAGGAATAATAATAAAAAAATAATTTGTAAGGAAGCATTATTAGTTGCATAACGTGGATATTTAAGTACTTAACTAAGAAAGTACGATAATAATAACAACTCAAGTGTACTTTGTAACAGTTTTTATGTTTCAAGTAATAATTTTTACTTAAAAAGGTGGTTCGTATTGGGAATACATGATATTAAATATAAGTTTCATAATAGTTGAGAAGTAAAAGAAACATTAAAATAAGCAATCAAAATGACTACGCAACTTTTTGTGAATTTTTATTTTATTGCAATCTCCCCGACCGTTCGTCACTGGTAGTGTAAAAAAAACTGCACGTCACTGGTTAAGGGTTAAAAGATCGAATATTTAAACTTCAGCTCGATTACTTGTCGTAGCCTCCACCAACAACACCTCGTTTCCCCAACATTCTACCCTCTAACCCAGTTAAAGGCAGTTGAATACGTGAAATATCTAGGGGTTAGACTCAATAACGATCTATCGTGGAATAAACATATTCGAGAAATAACCGGTCAAGCTAATCGTAAAATGGGTTTTGTTAAAAGAATATTAGGAAAATGCGACGACAAAGTGAGAGAAATTAGCTACTTTTCCCTCGTTAGACCACATTTGGAATACGCTGCCAGTGTTTAGGACCCTCATGAAAAAGGCTTAATAACAGAGTTAGAACGCGTGCAAAGAAGAGCTGCCAGGTATGTGAAAGGTCGTTACGATAGTCTTGTTAGTGTAACTGACCTCTTAGATAAACTCGGATGGGAATCTCTGTCGTAGATTGAAAAATAGACTAAACCTTTTAGATAAATTCAAGAGCGGTGTCTTTTCTGACGAAGTTAACCATATCTTGCGGACGCCAACGTACTACGGAAGATCAGATCATATTGTGACGGGTGGTCACGATATTTTTTTCTTTTCATCCCATGTCAGCGCGCCTCACGCGGCTACGATCTTCCCCGTGGAAGATTACGTGGATCGGGCGAAGTGACTCTGACCTTCATGTAGTATAAGACGGTAAAATACCATGGTTTTAGTTCCCATTCAATTGTACCCATAGGATGTAAGGCGATCACGCCACTTGTGCAGTGACGTGATTGGCTAAAATTCAAAGTGAGTGACGTGTGTCAGCTTTCCGTAACGGAAAAATCGGGAATAGCGAGGTTACGTGGTAGGAGGAGAAGGGGGATGAAGTCAGTTGGTGAACGGACACGGTACTGGTCTGTTGGTTGAGAGGGAGACAAGCCTGTCTCGAGGTACCAGCAGAGAGAGAGCACATAATTGGGAGCTGGCAGTCAATGCTCAGCTGTGAGAGGGAAGGAGACCCAAGAAAGGCAACGGCTGTGATTGCAGAGGTGTGTGACGGAGAGCGACCGGGGGAAGTGGAGCAGTTTCTGATTCCGGAGCACGGATAAAGGTGCTGGCCCAGGCGTTTGAGAAGGCGACATCTGTGCCGAAAGTGAGGCCGTCGCTGCGCTTGTGGGCCGTTTTCATCCGGAGCAGCCAAAAAGCTCCCCGAATCGCTGGCGACGGAGTCGTCGGGAACCACAGACTGCCATGCCCATAAGTATCAATCTCCAGTAATTATTCCCGTATTATCACATTCCCAAGTGCTTCAAGCAGTACCAAGAGGGTAAAGATTACCACTCTAAAGTCCGTCTACTTCATCCAAATACCGGTGATTCATGTAAAGACCAATCAAGTCACTTTCGCAAGAGTTCATGCGAGACTGCAAAAAGTCAATAACTGCACCGAGTTTTTAAATAGTTAATTGAACAGAAAAGGACTATTGATTGCACGTCTTACGCCCGTAAATAAGGGCAATTTAATGTATCATAATTTCCCGTCTTTCCAGGAGGCAGACGAGGAACATGTAATGGCTTTTCAATTCTTATTTCTTTGTGTCATCAAGGGTATTTCATCTTTTTGCTTGTGTTCATTCATCCATCATTAGTTTGTAGATTAGGCTTAGTATTGTTCAAGGGTGATTTTCATCAGTGCGTTGATGGTTTTTCGTTGTTTTCGCCAAAGTCTCAATAATAAATGGTGATTTTTGTGCATAATGTAAAAGGTCAGTGTTCATTCGTCGGATCCTCAAACCCTTGTCCGTGCGTGAGTCAAACAACCAGTGTCCGCATTGTCATATTGTCCACCCGTATTAACAATTATTTAATCCTGGGAGTTTGGAACGTCCTTGCTTCTACCGGCAAAGCTAGTTCGTGGGCCGCGGTTTTGGGTGGCGCCCTAATAAACGATCTAAGATCGTATTCTTCTGCAATATTTTTCCCAAAATCACATTCTACCGAAACCAGATTTCGGAGTGGCAAGCTGTCGGGGAAGGAAAGAAGGAGGGGGTAACACTCGGGAGCGTGAGGGCTGAGACGGGTCGACGGGCTGGCAGGGAAACGGGCCTGTTCCGTCACAATATAAATAAAATAAGACTGATAGATTGCAGAACAGACGGATTCCGAATGTCATTTTTTCCACGATCAATAAGAGATTATAACGGCAGCAATAGAACTCGTAAATAGATCGCATGACTTGTAGTGTAGCCTACTAACCTATGTAAAACTTAATGCATGTTTCTGAATTTCTATTCTATATTCTATTTCTAACAGCATATATTAGTATAGTTTGTTATTATACGGGATGTTTTTTGGACGGTGTGGTGTGCATGTGGGAGTCCAAATGCATGCTGCATGGTGGTGATTGAATACCCCCTGCCAAACACCCGAGAGGTGGCTCGCAGGGTATTATGTAGATGTAGATGTAACACCATTTTCAACATCCCCTCCTCGCTAAGTACTCCTTCCATCCATACCCTCTGTCTCCTCCGAATCTCATCTAAAAGCTGTCTCTCCTCGCCAACCATATCCAGCACTTTGTCGTTTCTTTTCCTCTCCGTCCATTTCACCCTCTCCATTCTTCTCCATACCCACATCTCGAACGCCTCCAATCTTCTCTCGTCTTCTTTCCTCAGTGTCCACGTTTCCGCACCGTAGAGCTACACTTCATAACATTTAATTTATTTGTACCTACAATCTGTCATAGAAACTGTGAATAAGGTTCGTCTTTGTTCTACGATTAACAGAACATTCTGAAGACTTTTTTTATTGCTATTACTGTATTGTTGAGTATGCTTGAGAAAACACTTGGAGACACACACCTTCGACCTGAAAACGTCTAGCGTAATGAAGGAGAAACCGTTGTCTCCATCACAACGACGACGCCGAGAAACCCGAAAAATGCAGCCTTCATTTCATGAGAAAAGTCATAAGCAACAAAAAAAAACGATATTTGTCATTCCGTGTCGAAAATCAGGCCTCTTCGTCAGACTCTTTCAGCGATAGTTTTTGGTTCCAAAATTTTGAAAAAAATCAGGCTGATAGAACGTAACAGTACTTAAAAAAAAGAAAACAATTTTACAAAACTAAAAACTGGATATATGGTTAAAAAACTAAAAATCGTGTTTCAATTTTTTGGAGTTAGTTTCCATTGTTGAGACCTGAAACTTTGGGGAAACATAATTTTGGATACAATTTAAGTATATATTTTTTATGTCTCAAAATGGAAGAGGGCACTTTTCACCATCTTAACCTGCTAGGCCCGTTAGATAAAAAGTACGTAATAAAATTACTCGCTCCGTAGGAAATTAGTCAGCCTGCAGATTACAGACAGAGTCCTGTCGGCATTATTTAATTTTAAGTTAATTTTTTGAAAAAGACCACGGTAATATCTATATGCAAAAAAGATCCATGGTTAAATTTTTAAAGAATTCAATGTGGTCAATCTTAAAATTAGATATACTTTACCTAAACTTGTGATGATGATGAAATGACACCATGAGGAATTTACCTGACAGGCACTCATTCCATTCCTTCGTCGTATATTTAACGCAAAATGGAAACACGTTGAAGGATACTTAATAAAACGCTTTACCGAAATGTGCTCCATTACAAATGAAGCAACAATAGATACGTAAAATCTTCGAGACTTGACCGTTATTTGAGGATGACAGCCTCCAGTTTCATGAGGTGGTATTCGATGGTGAATACACACGCATTTAAGACCATCTTGGCAAAATATAATTTAACGCCCTCTATTTTCTGAAGGTGATTTACTTGATCATGACCCATTCATACGTTGGCAAAATCAACAAGAGCTATAGATTTCGATGAGAAATGAGGTATTCTGTGGCAAAAAAACAACAATATTCACGCGCTGTCTTCATCACAAAAACATGTGGATTTCTTTTCAAACAACTTATATAAATCAACCACCTTCTTTACTCAGTGCAGCCAAGTAGCGTTCGAGCTCGACAAATAAAATTACTTTCAGTTAGTATAAGAGATTTCGACTTATCTTGAGATACCACCCAAGATGAATATTGGATCACCTAGAGTTACAGATCAAGAGAAAAAGATAACGCAGAGAAAATTATTTAAGGAGTAGTGGCAACAGAACCGTTGCTCCAATAGGGAAGAACGTAAGTTGAATAAAACATGATTTTGTGGATAATTGCGCTCCCAATTTATTGGAGCAGAGGAGAATCGATTAGTGGAGAGACAAGTGGAGATCAGTCATCGAGAAGAGAGCTGAAAGAGGAGGGAAAGGTTATAAACGGCAACTCATTTTCGATGAGTTCGCGGAACAAGTCCAAAATTTGGATAAAACAGGTAGTCCGGCACCTCCACGAGTTTACTCCACTTAAAAGGGTCTACCAACATTTAATACCACGGTCTCCTGTTATCTGCTACCGCATGGAGCTTGCTAGGACATTCAACGCCAGTCATTTGTGTGAACCACCCTCGATCCTTGAGTAAATACGGTACGGAGATCATACAATTTATTAGAACTTAGAAGGAAGCATGATTTTAAGTAACAACTTATATTCAAAGTCTCAACTCACTACCTCTTAAAACTATCAAAATCGCTTTTTGAGTCATAGGGGTCTCCTGAAAGCTATGGAACCTGCCATACGAAAATTTAATGAATGAGCAAACAATGAAATAGGAGAAATGAACTTCAATGAAACAATGAAAACTTCGGAAGTAGTAATATTGCGATTCGGGAATAATTCTGATTTGCTTTTGTCGAATAGACTATTCACAGGCTCTATACCGCTGATAAATGGAAATGCATGTCTTATTGTCACACTATCAAAATGACTTGAGCCTTGAATGCCTTTGAACGTATTGCTCGACTGACGCTTCTCGTGCTTAAATGTAATACCTGAAACGCTGATTTTTCTTTCTACTTCTCTATTCTCATTTCTGGAAGAATCTTTGTCTGTGAAAAGTTTTGAACTTACCCCTTTATTTTTCAACCCACTAATATATCTACACTCTGCCCTACTCTCTACTCTAAAAAAGACCTACAGTGCTCAAATATGCTACTCGCTACACGACTAGCCGACTCGGCCGTGTAATGGACTCCCGAACGGTTCAGAGGGATCCGACACGATAGGATTGCCGGCCTAAGGTCCACGAAGGAGGCTCCGATGTCCGTGCAGAAACGACGCAGCCTCTGCTTTATGCCTTCCACTCGGCTCCAAACCAGAGAACCACGATCGATCCTCGGGACAAGACTATGCAATGACAAACTGAACGCCTTCGTAAATTCTTCCCACGGCCCTTTCGGCTTGGGTCGCTTTTGGTGTAGGTTTTATGGTACCCTATGAAAGGAACTCAGAAACAACCCAAGCCCCCTTTGTAAAAGGCGTGCACTGGATGGGGTAGTGTTTCGCACATATTATGAGACATTCTTTTTCTTGGTTTCCGCGATGGGACCTAAACACCCAAGGCGAAAGCGTCTTATTTCCAAGCCGCTTGCTTACTTTCGTGTATCAATGTATTCAGATAAAAACACTGCTGTTACGACGTATGAGTATTCTCTGTTTAGGATATCAAACGAATAGATAAATACATTTCATAGTATGCAATGACAAAAAACTCCTTTTCCGCCCCAGAATTTTCCCTCTGCGCGCAAGAAAAAGCAAGAAGCCCGGCCCAGCGGCACCGTAATATTTTTTCTTAAGATCAAAACCTTGTAATTCGCTTCAGAATTGATGGAAGTTAATGGCTTTTTCACCAAAAATAACCTTGTAGTTTTCTTCACATTTAATACGCAGCATATAGGGACCTACGAGGTAAGAAACGTAAGTTAGTAAACGACTACTTTTTACCTTGCAAAAATCATAATTTTCTTGTCCTAAAGGGTGTTACGTCTGCATAACAACATTTTAACTCAATATTTGTACAATTGGTGAAGACCTTCAAGGAGAAAATAGTGTGCAGAATTTTTTGCAGAAGATTCAATTCAATACGGACAACGGTCAGGCAGAAATTGCGAGAAGAAGATAAAGTAAAAAATACACGTTTCTTACGGAAATTTAGCGAAATGTTTTTTATAGCTTTTGTTATAATTTTTATCGAAAAACTATTGGCACCAATGGATGCAGCATCTCTTTCTACATTAGAATGCAATTTTTAATCAGTGCATTACGCAACATTAATTTTCGTGCTTTTATTGACAACACCGCGCTCCCGGCCTTATGGAGATTTACATGGGAAACGATTCTCCATAAGAGCCCGTACCAAGGCCGTGAAAGAAGTATAGGCCGCCGGCTTACCTAATGTTGTGGATAAGACACCGCGTGAAGACCTGGGGCGCTAGTGAAAATTCATCAAGTTCAGCATCCTATTCGATATCCTTCATGCTATTACCGACATAATCCTTTTAGTGTGAATTACTTTTCATTGGCAAAATAAAGAGCAGTGCAGCGGAAGAAACATATTTTAAAATTGTGTAATGTTATCTGCGGATATATATGAACGATATTTTATACGGATTAATGCATATTGTGCAAAAGTAACCTACGCCACTGTACTATGCGAACATTGTGCAGTTGCTTCACTTGCCTATGTTGTTGTTGACAGAAACATTCGTTTTGCTCGAGGTATTACCAGTATTACTCAGTTACCTCGTTATCTGGACAATTAAAACATGAAAATAAGTGGAAATAATTATGGATGTTCGATATTTGAGTAAGGAAGGATGTGCCCTTGAATTGAATTTCTATCATGTTGAGGTGTGAATGTTGGACGTGGTCAACTCTATGGAATAGGTAATTATTTTAATTAAATTCTATGAATAGAACCTCTTTGATTGTGCACCTTAACCCATTTGCTTTTTTTCTTCATAGTGTAATATATGCTATTATTCATCGATCACATATAGCATGAGACATTGGACGTGTATGGTGTATTTTGTTAAGTGAAAATTGGCGTATTCTATTGAAAAAAGCTCTTCAATTTCTATCACGTTGAGGTGTGAATGTTGGATAAAGATCAACTCAATGAAATAGGTAAGAACTCTAATTACATTCTATGAATATGACCTCTTCGAATGGGAACCTATTTTATTTTTGTTCTTCACAGTGAAATTTATGCTATAATTCATCAGTCGCGTATAGCATGAGACATTGGCTTTGTATGCTGGACATGGTTAAGTGAATATTGGCAAGATCTGTTGCAAAATGCTCTTGGATTTCTATCATGTTGGGGTGTGAATTTTGGATAAATTTCAACGCAATGGAATAGGTAATGATCTTTGAAATTTAATTTTACGATTACATCCCCTTTGATCTGAACTGGAGTCTTTCTCTAGTAGAACTTTTTTCTTCGCTGTGTAGTCAATGGTTTCATTCATTATCCTCTTCTATCGTGAGACATTGGATTTGTATGATGGAGGTTCTGAACTGTTGGGTGCCGTTTACTGTTGAAAAATCGTAATTTTAATATTGTTCAAAAGTGTTACACTCATAGCTGGTTCTGATACTAAATATCTACCAAATTTTAAAATTTATATCAATTTCTTTATGGAATAAGAATTATTATGTTTGGAAAAACTGGCTCATAACTTGATGGTGTTGTTTCAGCTTTACTTGTGGCAGTCCTAATGGAGCTAGAGAGCTGGTAATTCGGCCATGTTGCAGGTTTTTTATGCTAATTCCAGTTTTATAGATCACATTAAATGATCTAGTCTGAGTAAGGGTACAGTAATGAACTGAATTTTACAGTCAGAGTGGAACATGTTAAATTTAAATTTACTTCAAGGGGGTCTTGCAAATTTTTAGGTGTAACAGTTTCTCGAGGGCAACATTCAGAATTATGTACGTATGTTTCAATCAATTGGTGATCAGTTGAAATGCTATTTTGCACTGCATTGCTTGTTATTACTTAAGGTATTTTCTATGCCACATTTTGCTTGGCATTGTCACTCATTCATTTTATGATTTGTTGAGTTGAATATTCACAAGTGGGGTGTGGCCACTCAGTCCAGCTAATAATTAAGCTAATAAATGAATCACTCGACAGATTTGATCATCATCATGACATAATGTAATAGCTTAGCCATGTGGTACTTAATTTTATCTTCAATAAAAATGTAAGGAAAAAGTCTCACCAACAGAGAAACAAGATAGGCGTTCATTATCTGGTTGTAGATTAAGTCTTGTGAAGTACGGACTCAGAAAGCCTCAGATAGGCCCATAGTCATGTGCATCTATTTAATCATCAGAGGTTCTGTTGCATTATGTCTCAAACTCTTAAATTATGACTTAATTTAGATGTTCCACCTGTCAAAAGAGTATTGTTTAAATGTCGAGAGTCATCAAATTTGAAACATCTCACTCTCCAAATTTTCAAGTTCCCCCACTCTAGGTGTTTCTGAATAGGCACTTGTCTATTTTATTTATGTCAACTCAAGCTGATTTTTTAATTCAGTTGGCATTTTTTTTCATTTGAACCTTGACTTCCAGCCTGAAGAAGCAGACTGGAACGCCTGCTATACATGCCATCTTCAGATGGATAAATATAGCAGAGAACTTGAAAGAATGTTGGATAACCCTTCTGCAAAACCTTCTATCTAATACTTGTATCTCACTGGAAATAGCGTACAAAATGTTGGTATATGACACCTTTCCCATCTCTGCAGCTCAATTAAGACAGCACAACGAGTGATGAAAAATATTTGTTCTCCCTTTTTTGTCAGTTTATGAAAATATTGCTTAGCCATATTTCTGTAACTGCTTCAGATAAAAAATTGAAAATTTGGTAATTATTGCTCCAGCACTTGCAATCATCGTACCAAATTTCCACAAAATCTAAAATGGTGAGGTAAACACTTTATTTTAAGTGTGTTGCATTGATATGGAATGGCTCGTGTTGAACTTGATGGAATTGACTATGTACTTCGATATTCATATCTATGGCCATCTCTCTTTTACCAGGTAACATATTGTCATTTATCTTTTTTTTTTACCTTGACAGTATCTGAATTGATGTCATTCATCACCCAAGTACAATGTGAAACCTTAGATCAGGATAATGGAGCAGTTAAACCGATGAATGGGATTGAATATTGAAAAATTCCATTGGATTTCTAACATTCCAAGGCATGGAGCTTAGAGGTATGTAATCAACTTGATGGGATTGCTAATGTACTTTCGCATTCATCTTTATGAGTACCTGCTTTTTATTGGGTGACATATTTTTATATATTTTTTGTTTGCTCTGACAGTATCTTGAAACTGAAGTTGCTGAAGTGGTTCAACCTGTGGATTTCTCCCGCGGTAATGGACATGGAAATGAAGCTTTGCTCTTAACCAAATTAATAACCTTGATAGGAAAATATGCAAAAGTAAAATTTTTGACATTGCCATGGCGTACATCTAAGGTATTCCTTATCTTTGCCTACAGGCCATCTTATAGTCAGTGTTTTTATATCAATGGTGTAGCTGTATGTATTTGGAATTACTATGATGCGTAACCAATTGGGATTATGACCACTTAATTGTGCCATTAGATTTTTAAGAAATCTTTGTATATCATTTACATTTTTATTTATTATGTTATGCAGTGCCATACAAAGTTTTTTTGGGGTAAAAAAGCATTTAAGGGTGCGATTCATAGAGACACTAAAATTGCTCACTTTACAAAGTCTCTTTACGGTAAAGTGAGAGTTTAGCTAAAGTTCACTTCAAAGGCATCCCCAGGATCTCACTTTATAAAGTGGAACTTTAGCTGCTAAAGTCTCGATCAGGCATTGAAATTTTGAGTGTTGGCAATGAACGCTTTGTAAAGGTTAACAAAAGTTGACTCAGGATATGTATTGCTAAGTTGTTTACAGGTTTTTGGGGACTAGGTTTCCATTTTGTATTGTGCAAAGATTTTATTAAGCTACATTTTCTCGTTCTCTCATTTTGTGTGCAGATGTAAATTAATACTGCGTTGTCCGAAGCTTTTCCCCACTAACTTTTTTGTATGATAATGACTGAGTTAGGTGAATAAAAGCTCACTTTTAATTAGCTTCCTGCATTGGAAATGCTCTTCGATGTTTTCAGCAAAGAAAAGATACAAATGCTGATATTTTCACATCATTTTATGATAATCTTGCCTGTTTAACTGCACACAGTTGTTTGGACTACATGTTAGTCGAAGTTTGATGGTATAAGTTCATTGAAGGTGGGTGAAATAGTGAAATTCTCTCACGTTAACTTGAAACTGTAGTAATCAATTTGAAGATTTTCCAATCAGTGGTTGTCTCAGGTGGACGCATATTTTGAAGTAGGTATTGGTGTTTATTGAATTTTTATGTTCTTACCAGTATTTTAATTCTTGTGATGTTGATGTATACGGCTGTATGTATGTACATCAGTGGCGGCTGGTTGTAATTTATCTAGGGTGTGCATTAGAGCAGATATAGGATGATTTAATTATATTATGTTAATCCTAATCCATGAGCCTCATATTTCGTCGTAATAGAATACATAGCAAGCAAAACATATCACTGGTACACTCTACCCTTAAAATTGCATGAACAGAAATAATATTAGCATGTATGAAAATAATTATTCTTAACACACCTTTACAAGTGACGGTAGTTGAAATTCATTCTCTTTTCCTTACACCCTATGAGGAAGTAGTGTAGAAAACGGCTATACAGATGGCTCTGTAGACGGACTAGGATCCTGGGCGCAGGTAGTGTAGGTGGCGGCTACACCACTACACTACCTGCTAGTCAGTAACCAAAAACATGAGCGTGCGCATTCGCATGGTTTTGAGTCTGCTCCCATCGCTCCTTTGAACAGCACATACCCCCCCCCGCTTACCTCGTCCCGCCAGAGCTCCCTCAAGCGATCGCACAGACCGAAAATGCGCCCGGCATGATGCCACGGGATCGCACACTTGTAGAGCGGTGAATTCGAAAAGGAGATAGCTGTAGCGTTCGGAGGCTCACGTTTCTTGCATATGCAGACAGTACTTCTATCCTTCGCTTTGCAAAGGAATAGTTTTCTTTTAGAAATTATTCATCTTTGGGTGTGCACTTGCTAACATGCATATACGCACGTGCCGCCACTGATGTACATCCTCGATAAAATATTGCTTAGCTGCAGATAATATGACTATGAAGGAAAGTATGTTTTACTTATTTATTGCTGCCTTTCATGGCAAGATACTATTTCATCATTGTAAACATTCAAATGACTAATCGAAAAACAAAACAAAAACTCTCTAGTTTCAAAATGACAGAAACAGGAAAATGTTAAACATAATATGGAGGCATGTGGAAAGAGTACATAAAGCAATCATGGAATGAAAACGCATAAAATACAATGAAACGTTTAGAAAATAGCATTTGGTTTGCCAAATGATATGAAAATCAAGTCTGCTTACCATTGGCTCCATATAAATAGAAATTTGCTATCATTCCTAGGGGGGAAATTCTAGAATATAAACACATGCATAAGCTAAGAACATAATTAGCTTGTTTTCAAAATCAACACAAATTATGCCAACCTATTCAACCACTTACTGTGCTGTAATTATCACATAATCGTAAAAATGTCCTAGGTAGTATAACGACTAATAGAGTTCAATTGCAGAAGTAATGGGTCATCTCCAGCAATATTGACTAGATATATTTTCCGGAAAGAGAGACACATTACGTGTGTGGTTATTTCTTGAAATATGCCTGTTTTCTGCTGAGTCTCACCAAAGAATTAATTCCTATTAATTTCCGTAACCCAAATATCTTCATATTTCAACTTCAAAAGCAGGCATATTTATTCATCCGTAAAGAACACTTTACCCTAAGTGAGCTTCGGTTGGGCACTTTACGGTAAAGTGACAATTCTGCCATTTTTCTTCTAAAGTGGTGTTTATGAATCAGAGAAAGCAGAATTTAGCCTGGCTAAAGTAGACTTTAGCCCAGCTAATGTATACTTTAGCTTAAAGTGCCGTCTACGAATAGCACCCTTAGGGATTCATTTCATTATTAATGTTGAGGTGCAGTTCTCAAAATTTTCTGTTGCACATTTGATTGTTACTTCACATTTGTGGATATAATCCTATCTTTTTGTATAATTGTTTTGCATCATTTTATTGTTCTGTGTCAAAGGCTACTGCAGTGTGATCACAATGTAATATGCAAGAAATCTTAATAAATGTGCTTTGTATTACTCAGTTATTTTTTTTTTTTAGTGTTTTCACCCTAGCGAACAGTAATGGATATCAACTATGATAACGGGTCATTGGTCGAAATTCAAATTGAATAGCCTTTTTCCCCGCCCCCCTTTCCTAGGGATTACCAATATTACTACTTATTAACAACTCGGACCAATGACCCGTTATCATAGTTGATATCCATTACTGTTCGCTAGGGTGAAAACACTAAAAAAAAAAAAAAATAACTGAGTAATACAAAGCACATTTATTAAGATTTCTTGCATATTACATTGTGATCACACTGCAGTAGCCTTTGACACAGAACAATAAAATGATGCAAAACAATTATACAAAAAGATGGGATTATATCCACAAATGTGTAGTAATAATCAAATGTGCAACAGAAAATTTTGAGAACTGCACCTCAACATTAATAATGAAATGAATCCCTAAGGGTGCTATTCGTAAATGGCACTTTAAGCTAAAGTATACATTAGCTGGGCTAAAGTCTACTTTAGCCAGGCTAAAGTCTGCTTTCTCTGTTTCATAAACACCTCTTTAGAAGAAAAATGGCAGAATTGTCACTTTACCGTAAAGTGCCCAACCGGAGCTCACTTAGGGTAAAGTGTTCTTTACGGATGAATAAATATGGCTGCTTTTGAAGTTGAAATACGAAGATATTTGGGTTACGGAAATTAATAGGAATTAATTCTTTGGTGAGAACACAGCAGAAGACAGGCATATTTCAAGAAATAACCAGACACGTAATGTGTCTCTCTTTCCGGAAAATATATCGAGTCAGTATTGCTGGAGATGACCCATTACTTCTGCAGTTGAACTCTATTGGTCGTTATACTACCTAGGACATTTTTACGATTATGTGATAATTACAGCACAGTAAGTGGTTGGCATAATTTGTGTTGATTTTGAAAACAAGCCAATTATGTTCTTAGGTTATGCATGTGTTTATATTCTAGAATTTCCCTCCTAGAAATGATAGTAAATTTCTGTTTATATTGGAGCCAATGGTCTTCGTTAGCAGACTTGATAGGTATTCATTGTATTTTAAGCGTTTTCATTCCATAATTGCTTTATGTACTCTTTCCACATGCCTCCATATAATGTTTAACATTTTCCTGTTTCTGTCATTTTGAAACTAGAGAGTTTTTGTATCGTTTTTCGATTAGTCATTTGAATGTTTACAATGATGAAATAGTATCTTGCCATGAAAGTCAGCAATAAAAAAGTAAAACATTCTTTCCTTCATAGTCATATTATCTGCAGCTAAGCAATATTTTATCGAGGATGTATATACATACAGCCGCATACATCAACATCCCAAGAATTAAAATACTGGTAAGAACAAAAAAATTCAATAAACACCCATACCTACTTCAAAATATGCGTCCACCTAAGACAACCACTGATTGGAAAATCTTCAAATTGATTGCTACAGTATCAAGTTAACGTGAGAGAATTTCACTATTTCACCCACCTTCAATGAACTTATACCATCAAACTTCGACTAACATGTAGTCCAAACAACCGAGTGCAGTTAAACAGGCAAGATTATCATAAATGATGTGAAAATATCAGCATTTGTATCTTTACTTTGCTGGAAACATCGAAGTGCATTCCCAATGCAGGAAGCTAATTAAAAGTGAGCTTTTATTCACCTAACTCAGTCATTAGCATACAAAAAAGTTAGTGGGGAAAAGCTTCCGACAAAGCAGTATTAATTTACATCTGCACACAAAATGAGAGAACGAGAAAATGCAGCTTAATAAAATCTTTGCACAATACAACATGGAAACCTAGTCGCCAAAAACCTGTAAACAACTTAGCAATTCATATCCTGAGTCAACTTTTTGTTAACCTTTACGAAGCGTTCATTGCCAACACTCAAAATTTCAATGCCTGATCGAGACGTTAGCAGCTAAAGTTCCACTTTATAAAGTGAGATCCTGGGGATGCCTTTGAAATGAGCTTTAGCTAAACTCTCACTTTACCGTAAAGAGACTTTGTAAAGTGAGCAATTTTAGTGTCTCTATGAATCGCACCCTTAAATGCTTTTTTACCCTAAAAACACTTTGTATGGCACTGCATAACATAATAAATAAAAATGTTAATGAAATACAAAGATTTCTTAATGAAATCTAATGACAAAATTAATTGGTCATAATCCCAATTGGTTACGCATCATTGTAATTCCAAATACATACATTGATATAAAAACACTGACTGTAAGATGGCCTGTAGGCAAAGAAAAGGAATACCTTAGATGTACACCATGGCAATGTCAAAAATTTTACTTTTGCATATTTTCCTATCGAGGTTATTAATTTGGTTAACAGCAAAGCTTCATTTCCATGTCCATTACCGCGGGAGAAATCCACAGGTTGAACCACGTCAGCAACTTCAGTTTCAAGATACTGTCAGAGCAAACAAAAAACATATAAAAATATGTCACCCAATAAAAAGCAGGTACTCATAAAGATGAATGCGAAAGTACATTAGCAATCCCATCAAGTCGATTACATACCTCTAAGCTCCATGCCTTGGAATGTTAGGAATCCAATGGAATTTTTCAATATTTAATCCTATTCATCAGTTTAACTGCTCCATTATCCTGACCTAAGGTTTCACATTGTACTTGGGTGATGAATGACATCAATTCAGATACTGTCAAGGTAAAAAAAAAAGATAAATGACAATATGTTACCTGGTAAAAGAGAGATGGCCATAGATATGAATATCAAAGTACATAGTCAATTCAATCAAGTTCAACACGAGCCATTCCATATCAATGCAGCACACTTAAAATAAAGTGTTTACCTCACCTTTTTAGATTTGGTGGAAATTTGGTACGATGATTGCAAGTGCTGGAGCAATAATTACAAAATTTTCAATTTTTTATCTGAAGCAGTTACAGAAATATGGCTAAGTAATATTTTCATAAACCGACAAAAAAGGGAGAACAAATATTTTTCATCACTCTTTGCGCTGTCTTAATTGAGCTGCAGAGATGGGAAAGGTGTCATATACCAACATTTTGTATGCTATTTCCAGTGAGATAAAAGTATTAGATAGAAGGTTTTGCAGAAGGGTTATGCAACATTCTTTCAAGTTCTCTGCTGTATTTATCCATCTGAAGATGGCATGAATAGCAGGCGTTCCAGTCTGCTTCTTCAGGCTGGAAGTCAAGGTTCAAATGAAAAAAAATGTCAACTGAATTAAAAAATCAGCTTGAGTTGACATAAATAAAATAGAAAAGTGCCTATTCAGAAACACCTAAAGTGGGGGAACTTGAAAATTTGGAGAGTGAGATGTTTCAAATTTGATGACTCTCAACATTTAAACAATATTCTTTTGACAGGTGGAACATCTAAATTAAGTCATAATTTAGGAGTTTGAGACATAATGCAATAGAACCTCTGATGATAAAATAGATGCACATGACTATGGGCCTATCTGAGGCTTTCTGAGTCCGAACTTCACAAGACTTAATCTACAACCAGATAATGAACGCCTATCTTGTTTCTCTGTTGGTGAGACTTTTTCCTTACATTTTTATTGAAGAAGCTATTACATTATGTCATGATGATGATCAAATCTGTCGAGTGATTCATTTATTAGCTTAATTATTAGCTGGACTGAGTGGCCACACCCCACTTGTGAATATTCAACTCAACAAATCATAAAATGAATGAGTGACAATGCCAAGCAAAATGTGGCATAGAAAATACCTTAAGTAATAACAAGCAATGCAGTGCAAAATAGCATTTCAACTGATCACCAATTGATTGAAACATACGTACATAATTCTGAATGTTGCCCTCGAGAAACTGTTACACCTAAAAATTTGCAAGACCCCCTTGAAGTAAATTTAAATTTAACATGTTCCACTCTGACTGTAAAATTCAGTTCATTACTGTACCCTTACTCAGACTAGATCATTTAATGTGATCTATAAAACTGGAATTAGCATAAAAAACCTGCAACATGGCCGAATTACCAGCTCTCTAGCTCCATTAGGACTGCCACAAGTAAAGCTGAAACAACACCATCAAGTTATGAGCCAGTTTTTCCAAACATAATAATTCTTATTCCATAAAGAAATTGATATAAATTTTAAAATTTGGTAGATATTTAGTATCAGAACCAGCTATGAGTGTAACACTTTTGAACAATATTAAAATTACGATTTTTCAACAGTAAACGGCACCCAACAGTTCAGAACCTCCATCATACAAATCCAATGTCTCACGATAGAAGAGGATAATGAATGAAACCATTGACTACACAGCGAAGAAAAAAGTTCTACTAGAGAAAGACTCCAGTTCAGATCAAAGGGGATGTAATCGTAAAATTAAATTTCAAAGATCATTACCTATTCCATTGCGTTGAAATTTATCCAAAATTCACACCCCAACATGATAGAAATCCAAGAGCATTTTGCAACAGATCTTGCCAATATTCACTTAACCATGTCCAGCATACAAAGCCAATGTCTCATGCTATACGCGACTGATGAATTATAGCATAAATTTCACTGTGAAGAACAAAAATAAAATAGGTTCCCATTCGAAGAGGTCATATTCATAGAATGTAATTAGAGTTCTTACCTATTTCATTGAGTTGATCTTTATCCAACATTCACACCTCAACGTGATAGAAATTGAAGAGCTTTTTTCAATAGAATACGCCAATTTTCACTTAACAAAATACACCATACACGTCCAATGTCTCATGCTATATGTGATCGATGAATAATAGCATATATTACACTATGAAGAAAAAAAGCAAATGGGTTAAGGTGCACAATCAAAGAGGTTCTATTCATAGAATTTAATTAAAATAATTACCTATTCCATAGAGTTGACCACGTCCAACATTCACACCTCAACATGATAGAAATTCAATTCAAGGGCACATCCTTCCTTACTCAAATATCGAACATCCATAATTATTTCCACTTATTTTCATGTTTTAATTGTCCAGATAACGAGGTAACTGAGTAATACTGGTAATACCTCGAGCAAAACGAATGTTTCTGTCAACAACAACATAGGCAAGTGAAGCAACTGCACAATGTTCGCATAGTACAGTGGCGTAGGTTACTTTTGCACAATATGCATTAATCCGTATAAAATATCGTTCATATATATCCGCAGATAACATTACACAATTTTAAAATATGTTTCTTCCGCTGCACTGCTCTTTATTTTGCCAATGAAAAGTAATTCACACTAAAAGGATTATGTCGGTAATAGCATGAAGGATATCGAATAGGATGCTGAACTTGATGAATTTTCACTAGCGCCCCAGGTCTTCACGCGGTGTCTTATCCACAACATTAGGTAAGCCGGCGGCCTATACTTCTTTCACGGCCTTGGTACGGGCTCTTATGGAGAATCGTTTCCCATGTAAATCTCCATAAGGCCGGGAGCGCGGTGTTGTCAATAAAAGCACGAAAATTAATGTTGCGTAATGCACTGATTAAAAATTGCATTCTAATGTAGAAAGAGATGCTGCATCCATTGGTGCCAATAGTTTTTCGATAAAAATTATAACAAAAGCTATAAAAAACATTTCGCTAAATTTCCGTAAGAAACGTGTATTTTTTACTTTATCTTCTTCTCGCAATTTCTGCCTGACCGTTGTCCGTATTGAATTGAATCTTCTGCAAAAAATTCTGCACACTATTTTCTCCTTGAAGGTCTTCACCAATTGTACAAATATTGAGTTAAAATGTTGTTATGCAGACGTAACACCCTTTAGGACAAGAAAATTATGATTTTTGCAAGGTAAAAAGTAGTCGTTTACTAACTTACGTTTCTTACCTCGTAGGTCCCTATATGCTGCGTATTAAATGTGAAGAAAACTACAAGGTTATTTTTGGTGAAAAAGCCATTAACTTCCATCAATTCTGAAGCGAATTACAAGGTTTTGATCTTAAGAAAAAATATTACGGTGCCGCTGGGCCGGGCTTCTTGCTTTTTCTTGCGCGCAGAGGGAAAATTCTGGGGCGGAAAAGGAGTTTTTTGTCATTGCATACTATGAAATGTATTTATCTATTCGTTTGATATCCTAAACAGAGAATACTCATACGTCGTAACAGCAGTGTTTTTATCTGAATACATTGATACACGAAAGTAAGCAAGCGGCTTGGAAATAAGACGCTTTCGCCTTGGGTGTTTAGGTCCCATCGCGGAAACCAAGAAAAAGAATGTCTCATAATATGTGCGAAACACTACCCCATCCAGTGCACGCCTTTTACAAAGGGGGCTTGGGTTGTTTCTGAGTTCCTTTCATAGGGTACCATAAAACCTACACCAAAAGCGACCCAAGCCGAAAGGGCCGTGGGAAGAATTTACGAAGGCGTTCAGTTTGTCATTGCATAGTCTTGTCCCGAGGATCGATCGTGGTTCTCTGGTTTGGAGCCGAGTGGAAGGCATAAAGCAGAGGCTGCGTCGTTTCTGCACGGACATCGGAGCCTCCTTCGTGGACCTTAGGCCGGCAATCCTATCGTGTCGGATCCCTCTGAACCGTTCGGGAGTCCATTACACGGCCGAGTCGGCTAGTCGTGTAGCGAGTAGCATATTTGAGCACTGTAGGTCTTTTTTAGAGTAGAGAGTAGGGCAGAGTGTAGATATATTAGTGGGTTGAAAAATAAAGGGGTAAGTTCAAAACTTTTCACAGACAAAGATTCTTCCAGAAATGAGAATAGAGAAGTAGAAAGAAAAATCAGCGTTTCAGGTATTACATTTAAGCACGAGAAGCGTCAGTCGAGCAATACGTTCAAAGGCATTCAAGGCTCAAGTCATTTTGATAGTGTGACAATAAGACATGCATTTCCATTTATCAGCGGTATAGAGCCTGTGAATAGTCTATTCGACAAAAGCAAATCAGAATTATTCCCGAATCGCAATATTACTACTTCCGAAGTTTTAATCGTGGCTGTGGTTAATTGCCGTAGTTTAGGAAATAAGATTCCCGAATTCCACCATTTAATTCATAGTACGAAGTGTAACGTCATTTTTGGAACAGAAAGTTGGCTAACAGATGATGATTCAGACAATGAGATCTTCCCAAAATCGTTCACTGTTTATCGGAAAGATAGAATTAATCGAGTTGGGGGCGGAGTTTTTATAGCTGTAAAGAATTCAATCGTCAGCCAAGCGATAACCGTAACTGAGACCAGCGTTGAATCTGTGTGGTGTTTAATTAAATGTCCAAAATTCAAAACTATTTTATTATGTTCGTATTACAGACCACCTAACTCAGATATAACGTCAATGTTGGATTTTCAAAATCAAATAAACAGCGTAGCATCCAAGTATCCTGAAAGAAACTTGATTGTGGGTGGAGATTTACACGTACCTTCTATAGATTGGGAGACTTATAGCTTCATTCCTGGTGGGAGGGATAAAGTGATCTGCGAGGCTTTATTACACACTTTCACATCTAATTCATTGTTTCAAATAGCATCCGCACCAAACAGAGGAGAAAATATTCTTGATTTATTAGCGACATATATACCACATCAGGTAATAAACGTTGGCACTGTCGAAGGAATAAGTGACCATAGGGTAGTAACTGCAAAGTTTTCTCTAAATACCGCTGTAAACTTAAAAAAAGAGCGTAAAGTTTTCATTTTTAAAAGAGCTAATTTTGATGGGTTTAAGAGTCATCTGAAAAATGCTTTCCCCGAGTTTCAAGAATCAGTATTAAAGTTAAATGTAGAGAATACTTGGAAAGCTTTTCTTTCGCTCGTAACTTCGGGAATAAATAGCTACATCCCTAGTAAAATAGTAAAAGAAGGCAGCGAACCGAGATGGTACGACGCGGAAGTGAGAAAATCATTGAGGCGACAGAGAGCGTGTCATGCTAAAATGAAAAAAGTCAGCACGGATTTATCCGCTAATGAACGCGACCTAATAATTAAAAAATATAGGATGACTAAAGCCGCCACGAAGGAGGCGTTCAGGAATGCGTTCACGAATTTTAAAAGAAAAACACTAGTAGAGCAGTTACAGGATAACCCAAAAGCATTTTGGTCATATGTTAGGGAAGTTCAAGGTAAACGATCTACCGTATGTTCGCTGAGAAACGACAATGGAGATGTGTTGACAAGCAGTTACGATAAAGCCAATTTATTAAATTCCTACTTCAAGAGCGTGTTCACGGAGCCTTCCGAAAACTCACCCGAGACCGATGACAATCCCTGTAAACATAAGATGCCAGCTATTGACATTAGTACGCTCGGAATAGAAAATATATTGAAATCGCTTAGTCCAAATAAATCACCTGGTCTAGACGAAATCCCTTCTCGCGTATATAAAGAACTAGCCTCAGAACTTGCCCCCTACTTGCAGTTAATATTCAGTAAATCCATCAAGCAACACAAAGTACCTAATGACTGGAAAATCGCTAATGTAACTCCAATATTTAAAAGTGGAGACAAGGAACAGCCATCTATTTCCAGGCCGATATCTTTAACGTCCATCTCTTGCAAAGTCCTTGAACACATCGTAGTCAGCTCGGTAATGAAACACCTAGACGCGCAAAACCTATTAATGGGAAATCAACATGGATTTAGGAAAAGCAGATCGTGCGAAACTCAGTTAGCGCTTTTCGCCCACGATATTTTAGTCTCCGGGGAAGACAACATTCCAGTAGACGCGATTTTTCTTGATTTCAAAAAGGCATTTGATAAAGTACCCCACGGAAAGTTAATAATAAAACTGAAATCTTATGGTCTAGACGAAGATGTCATTTCCTGGATTAGAGAATTTTTGAGCGACCGCGTCCAAAGAGTAGTATTAGACGGTGCAGTCTCTAATGAGGTTAGAGTCACTTCTGGCGTTCCTCAGGGTAGTGTCATTGGCCCACTCCTATTCCTTCTTTATATAAACGACATTGGCGAAGTAGTGCAGAGTAAGTTACGATTATTTGCAGACGACGCTGTAGTTGACAGAGAAATCCGTTCCAGCAAAGATATAAATGATCTAACGAATGACTTTGCTGCTATCCAAGCTTGGTGCGATGCTTGGCAGTTAGAATTAAATTTGGAAAAATGCGTCGTAATGAATTTCTGGAAGAAGAATAACTCCCTACAGCGTAACTATGCCATTCGGGGCACGCAGTTAAAGGCAGTTGAATCTGTGAAATATCTAGGGGTTAGACTCAATAATGATCTATCGTGGAATAAACATATTCGAGAAATAACCGGTCAAGCTAATCGTAAAATGGGTTTTGTTAAAAGAATATTAGGAAAGTGCGACGACAAAGTGAGAGAAATTAGCTACTTTTCCCTCGTTAGACCACATTTGGAATACGCTGCCAGTGTTTGAGACCCTCATGAAAAAGCCTTAATAACAGAGTTAGAACGCGTGCAAAGAAGAGCTGCCAGGTATGTGAAAGGTCGTTACGATAGTCTTGTTAGTGTAACTGACCTCTTAGATAAACTCGGATGGGAATCTCTGTCGGACCGTAGATTGAAAAATAGACTAAACCTTTTAGATAAATTCAAGAGCAGTGTCTTTTCTGACGAAGTTAACCATATCTTGCGGACGCCAACGTACTACGGAAGATCAGATCACATAAATAAAATAAGAGAGATAGATTGCAGAACAGACAGATTCCGAATGTCATTTTTTCCACGATCAATAAGAGATTATAACGGCAGCAATAGAACGCGTAAATAGATTGCATGACTTGTAGTGTAGCCTACTAACCTATGTAAAACTTACTGCATGTTTCTGAATTTCTATTCTATATTCTATTTCTAACAGCATATAGTAGTATAATTTGTTAGTATACGTGACGTTTCTTGGACGGTGTGGTGTGCATGTGGGAGTCCAAATGCATGCTGCATGCTGGTGATTGATCACCCCCTGCCAAACACCCTAGAGGTGGCTCGCAGGGTAATTTGTAGATGTAGATCTAGATGCATATTTTTGGAGTGAACTAGTGTTGTGTTGTCTGCTGAATTTGAGAATTGTGAAGTGTGTTTTACACTTATCTTTGCTGTAACACGACCAATCAATATGTCCGATACAAAGAAGAGGAGGAAAGGTGAGAAGCTCATAAGCCGCGAAAGACAGTTGGTGCTCAAAGTCTTCTCGTACTCTCGGAAATCTCTCAGTATTAGTGAGGCCTGCCGAGAAGTTTCGAAGGCTACTGGGTGTTGGAGTTCACTTTTTACAGAGTGAGAAACGAAAGCTCCCGTGGTCCATTGGTAACTCCTTCAAAAACTAAAATAATTAGACAGCCTAACAAAAAATTCGAGAGCAGTGATTTTCGACGGTTTGGTGAGATCGGGAATTAGAAGGAGGGTACATGAATCCTTCGTGAAAATACTCCGACTTTAAAATCCATCTTAAACTCGGTATATATGGATAGTATTCTCACAGATTACAAAAGGAAAACACTATCTCGTCTTCTTTTGGACATCGGCTTCGTGTACGAACGCAGGGGGAAAAGAATCATCCTCATCGAAAGGGATGATATTATTCGTTGGTGGCACAATTAATTATTATTTAAGGCAGCTATAAAAATATCGTCGCGAACGCAGGACGAGTGTATTCACAGGCGAAAGTTGGAATAATGTTGGACAAATAGTGAACATTAGTTTGCGAAACAAACAATTAGAAAATCAAAGATACAGTGTCCGGCGTGATGCGGTGGAAATCTTTGAATATTCAGCTTATTAAAACAACTTGTCTGTTTTCAAACTATTTTATTTTTACCGACCATGGTTTCGGCAGCTTGACAATGGAACAAGCTGCCGAAACCATGGTCGATAAAAATAAAATAGTGTGGAAACAGACAAGTTGTTTTAATAAGCTGAATTAGAAAATCCGCGTCAAGCTTTTCTTGCTGGACTAAATACTGGGCTTGGCCCCCACTTCCTGAAGAGGACGATTTGCAATTATACACGCAGGAACGGAAAAAGGATTCATAAAAGGAGCATCGCATGTGTTTCTGTACAAAAAGAACTCAATGGATGATCATGAAGAAGTGGCTGGCGAGTGTTGCAGGAGATGGTTTGAGCACCCACTTCTTGCAAACTTACCCGATGGATCAATTATATTGATAGATAATGCCTCTTTTTACTCAAGGAAATTGGAATCCTTGCCTACTACAAGGTGGAGGAAAGAGAACATTAAGGAAATTAGCTTTGAAGATGTCAGCTTGAAAAGAGATCTTTAATTTACAATTAACCAAGTACGGGAAAATTTAGAAAAATTAAAGATTGATGATGTCTTATACTACATCGCCTTTCATGTAATACTAGCCAGAGCCAAACAATATTGCATAATATGGAAGGAATAGAAATTTTGTCTCATTCAGGAATGGCAATAATTTTTACTATCATTCAATTTATTGTTATTTTTTACATTACAGATTATTCATTATTCAGCCTTTGCATTGAATAAGTACGTGCATAAAATAACAAAAGACCCTTCCTCTTATATTGCAGCAAAGGTATTGTAATTTACGCTAAAAAATTCCTTAATTTACGACGTCTTTCGTGCGATCCCTAACTCCTTTTTGAACTAAACCATTTTGGCGCCATATTATGTGTAGTTGCATACGCTGTTAGGATGCCTGCCGGCGGAGCGGAAGCTTGGCAACACTGTTATCCATAAGGCCCGTACTGTCAACTAAATGTGGAACGCTCTATACCACCCGTGAGGAGGTAAACACCATAGATGTCCAACTCCATGCTAAACTTCTTTGACAGTTACGAGTTTTACTACTATAAGTTTAGATGGCAGCAGCATCGGCATCTGCCGCCAAATTCAAATCCCTAAAACACGACCTCCCCTTCCCATTCCATTATTTCAAGTCTATTTGCTTCAACTCAAAATGCCCGCAAACTCGTACGCACAAAATAACTGATTCTCAGGAGCGAATGGGTAGTTTCATATCATTTTTATTTGGAGGAAAGAGCCATCGAGGCCTCAGGGCGGTAGGTTGTTGTTTATCTTATTGTTAGGTTATTGCACTTCATTAAATTCGAATATAAAAAGACAAAAATAATATTTAGTGTCAATAAGTACATTATTCATGAGAATAACAAACTTAGCCGAATAGTTCTGTGCTACATATTTTTTCCATGATGAAGTTCTGAAGAATTATTCATCAACTCCTGGATAAAGAAAGAATAGCAAGAAACACAATCAGAGTACATCACTTGAAATGTTTCAGAATTAAAGGAAAATTACACCTCCCTATGAAAAACACAAGAAAGTTATGAAAAATGCTAAGATTTTCAAACAAAATTAGCTAACTGAATTGGCCATAACTGAGTATTGCACTGTTAAACAATTTTTAGACGATATCCACAAAAACCAGTTATGTAAGACAAAAATGGAAGCAGACGCGTAAATATGGGGGTGGGAAGGGGGATAGATCCCCTCCCCCCAAAGCCTCAGAGAAAGAAATTGTCTAGTTTTGACATTTAATATCTGCGTCTGCTTAAAGTCAAGTTTTTAGTGCGAAAATTATGTGAAATGTATTTCCAGGCATGCTATTTTTCAAAATATTTCCCCAACGAAGGTGGGGAATCGCCACCCCAGGCTATCCCCTCCCCCCAAAGCGTAGTCCTAGTTAGCCTCTGAATGGCAGCATGGATGATGCGATGATTCAAAACTTTCTAAGGAACTAGAAATACAGCTCAGTAATTTCTTAGAAGAAAATTATCTTTTTGACTGTTGCAGAGAGTATTTCAATACCAGGTTTAAATTAAAGAAAGATTCACATGACACCAACACAAAAATTCATAAAGTTAACTTCACTAACAAAACAATTTGGTGTAGATAAGTGAAAAATTAAGGCATTAATTAAAAATGATTTAACTTAATTAAATAGATTTTAACAGTAATTCTAATACATAGTAACTTCAAACCACCGAGTTTGGATGTTTGGAGCAAGCACATGGAAGCATAAAAACAATGTGACGAGCGAAGGATGGAAGTTAACTAAGCATAGTAAAAATTATGCATTCCTTTTTCGAGATCCTTGGAATTTAATAATAATCGCTTCAAGCAGATGAACTGCATTTGGATTGATCATTCTTAACAGTCCTGTACTTACTCCACGGGAAAGATATGTCTTTATCAATTGAGAGGAAATAAACTGAAATGTCACTGTTTTTCTAAAGAGTTGGATTAAGTTACCCAAATTTAAACATCCAACAACTACGTTCTTGAGAAGTATTTCACAACACATGACAGCAGATGCAATAAAAATGAATGTGACTTACCTGGATACTTGTCGAGGAAAACAGAAAAGCTTACAACCGTTGGAAGGGCAGTCCTTAGCTGCGCAACAGTAACGTATTTCTTACGATACCCCAAATTTTGAAGATCTATTACGATGCAATACACGCTGGCAAATGCCGACATTCTTCGATTTCACTACAGAACTCCGAAACAACAACACAATTCACTTGAGAGGACGCGGAAGTCTTCTTCATTTGTTTTCCTAATAGCATTTCGACCGAAAATAAAAATATTTAGAAATAGACACTTAGTTATCATAAGGAAAGGCAATATAGCGTAAATTGGAAATTCATGGCTGAATTATGCATTTTTATGGCTACAAATATTATATTTAGCAACAACTACAAGAATAGGTGTCGCAAATGCTTGTGGAAAAATTTCCCCTATCCTGTTGAACTTCCCTGGTAAGCACCCTCAACCCCTCCGGTCCTCACCTCTGGCCTTTTCCCTTGTTGAAGCCGTTTGCTTATACCATAGAGCTTCTGGAGAGGGCGTTATCTACCCCTGCCACGGTAGGAAAGTGCAGCCGGGGGGGCGTGGCACTTTAGCCCGTCCGCCCTATTCCTGTGTAGCAGAAATACATGGTTCCTTACGAGAAATTCGTCAAAGGAAACTCAATATTTTCCCCACTGACAGCCGGAAAAAGCCCTTCACACCGATGAGCGAAGATTATTTGTTGAATATAAAACCGGAAAAATAATTATTTTGGATGAAATAGACGATTCAACCACGGTGCGGCAAATTAAACATATGACGCACGAAAAGTCACTTTGCGACAATTGCAACTAATTTTCGGCTTTAGGCTGAAAAATAACTGATGAATTCCTGTGAAACACAAAGTATATAACTTCTGATATTCACAGTAGAATTTTTTAAACAAAATTCAATTATGAAAGTAAATAAAAAAAAGGATGAATGGAATAGCGAAGAATGGGAGGACACTGAATGCTACGATAATAATAACGTTTAATTGTATTGCGAGCATTACAACATTTTATTTGGCTAATAATCCGTCAAAGTTATACATATATCGTGATTCAAGGATAATAATATGGTTTAGCAGGACTTAAAACAATAATTACATCGGGAATCATGCCTACCATTAATTCTCAATGCTCTACTAAAAAAGTATTAATGAGAAAATTTTAAAAACACCGAAGTCAAGCTTTGATTCTTATGACAGGACATTTCTTCGGATAAGTAACTCAAATATTTAAGTGTTAAACAGTGTAATTCATTTCCGAAACTACTGTTAATAACCTCATGGCCATTGAATCGAAAGGGCTTCCTCATCAAAGGAAAAACTTGAACATTAGAAAAGTAAAATATCAGCTAAGAGACAAGATCGAAAGAGATTTTGCATACAATTCCGAGTAAACTGACATGAAAACAACATTATCTTAAGAAATTGAGGATGGATCTGGTGAATTTCAGGTGCTGACAAATCAGAAAATATTTCCCTTCCCCAAAATCAGAAGAACATGCTCCATGGATAACAGCTGTGTTAAATAGAATCGTTGAAGGAGGTTTTAAAAAAGAAAACAATTCCCATTTTCCAACTTATATCCTGTACACACCCATCAAATGTTACATTTTCAGATTTTCAGAATGATTTAACAATGCTATTTCAAGTGATTATTAATAAAATTATTGCAAAGTAACCAAATTAACAATGATGCTTAGGCAAATATTATGTAACATTCTATTAAAATATACTCAGATTGGCAAGAGATTAGGAATGCATGATGAAGGCCCCCACACACCTAGGTTAATCTTGATTTATTAGCGGCAAATATACCTCATCAGGTGATAAACGTTAGCACCGTCGAAGGAATAAGGGACCATAAGGTAGTAACTGCTAAGTTTCCTCTCAATACCGCTGTAAACTTTAAAAAAGGAGCGAAAAGTTTTCATTTTTAAAAGAGCTGATTTTGATGGGTTTAAGAGTCATCTAAAAAATGCTTTCCCCGCATTTCAAGAATAAATATTAATGTTAAATGTAGAGGATACTTGGAAAGCTTTTCTTTCACTCATAACTTCGAGAATAAATAGCTACATCCCTAGTAAAACAGTAAAAGAAGGCAGCGAACCGAGATGGAACGACGCGGAAGTGAGAAAATCATTGACGCGACAGAGAGCGTATCATGCTAAAATGAAAAAGTCAGCACGGATTTATCCGCTAATGAACGCGAGCTAATAATTAAAAAATATAGGATGACTAAAGCCGCCACGAAGGAAGCGTTCAGGAATGCATTCACGAATTTTAAAAGAAAAACACTAGTAGAGCAGTTACAGGATAACCCAAAAGCATTTTGGTCATATGGTAGGGAAGTTCAAGGTAAACGATCTACCGTATGTTCGCTAAGAAACGACAATGGAGATGTGTTGACAAGCAGTTACGATAAAGCCAATTCGTTAAATTCCTACTTCAAGAGCGCGTTCACCGACCCTCCGAGAACTCACCTGAGACCGATGACAATCCCTGAGTACATAAGACGACCTCTAGGGTGTTTGGCAGGGGGTGACCAATCACCAGAATGCAGCATGCAACTGGACTCCAACATGCGTACCACGCAGTACAGAAAACGTCACGCATACCAACAAATTATACTATCATATGCTGTTAGAAATAATAATAAAATTAAGAAACATGAAATAAGTTGTACATAGGTTAGTAGGCTACACCACAAGTCATGCAATCTATTTATGAGTTCTATCGCTGCCGTTATAATCTCTTATTAATCGTGGAAAAAATGACATTCGGAATCTGTCTGTTCTACAATCTATCTCTCTTATTTTATTCATATGATCGTCGTATGTATGTTGGTAGTTCCGTAGTATGTTGGCGTCCGTAAGATATGGTTAACTTCGTCAGAAAAGACAATGATCTTGAATTTATGTAAAAGGTTTAGTCATTTTTCAATCTACGGTCCAACCGAGATTCCCATCCGAGTTTATCTAAGAGGTCAGTTACACTAACAAGACGACCTTTCACATACCTGTCAGCTAGTCTTTGCACGCGTTCTAGCTCTGTTATTAGGCCTTTTTCATGAGGGTCCCAAACACTGGCAGCGTATTCCAAATGTGGTCTAACGAGGGAAAAGTAGCTAATTTCTCTCATCATATGGGCAGTATAGGTACGAAGGATATGCCGGACACAAAAATATTCAGACAATGCCTTCCAAATGACCAAATTGCCTTTGGTCATTACACTAAAGAATTTCATTACGGACCACGTCGTGTTCCGGAAAAAATTGCACGAGATTAGCAAAACTGTTACTCCCAATTGCAATGGTCACGAATCCTTTTAAAAAACTTCTTAATTAATTTGCCCTATCTACTGGAAGTAATCAAGTACAGAAATTAATGCGTAATACAAATTTAATAGCCTTCAATAAAAAAACTAGAATAACTAAAAGGCATGTATGAAATGAAAAGGCAATTTTTACATCTAAATGTTAACTTTAGCTCATTGACACCTTTCTCACACCAAACAAAAAACTTAGGTCTAGGATATCGATATCCTATGTGCCATAATTGCAAAAGCTTAAAACCTTATTCTTAATAAAGGAAGATGTCGAGGCATTGTAACGCAATACCAATACAATCAAATAACAAACAATAAACAAATGCGTTTAGCTGATAGGAGAACTGAGTGGAGAGCTGCGTCAAACCAATCCTAGGATTGTTGAGCAGTGATGATGATGAAACAAATGCGTTCAATATTAGTTCAACCAGAATCATAACAAACCTGAGTAAATCGCAACAATTACTGGAATAACATGTTGTCTCTATCCCGTGGCTGAATGAAAGCTGGGAAAATAACATTATAGTCTTCATGAAAATCCTCCTCGACAATGTTTTCTAAAATCATGTCCCGCGCCATTTTTGTTGTTGCACCGTTGTTAAGCCGTTCGCGTCGCAGGAGTTGAACCTTCCTGCACCCGCCTGATTTTCACTGCGCCTTCCGGTGCAGAAGGTGCTGATGGAGCAAGCGACGCGAACAAAGCTTCAGTTACCGTTTCTTCTTCGCTGACGATTAATTTCTTACTAGCTACAAATAATCCGCTTCCACCTCGATCAATTCTATATTCCCAAATTTGGTAAGACTTTCTTGTCTGAATCATCACCTGTTAGCCTAAGTTCTGTACCAAAAATGACGCTACTTATCGTACTATGGATTAAAACGTAAAATTCAGAAATCTCATACCTTAAACTACGGCAATTAACCACTGCCACGATTATTACCAAAGACCTCTTTAGTTTTGGCTTGCACGGAATCTCATTCATGTGGCTGACGTATGGGTATCTTACGTAGCTCACGACAGAATGCTCAACTTTTTTTGTTAATTTTTCCCCAAACGCGACCTTGAGATTTTTGCGTGCCCTCTGTTTCTCTTGTGGTAAATTCTCCACGCCGTTTCCCCAAGTGGGATTTCTCCTGATGACCAAAAAGGAATCGCATTGGATTTTCTCGATAACGGTTTCACTGATGCCATCATCATGCCAAAGTGGCTCTCACACATTCCCTCTGGTGGTCAATCTCTTTTGAAGTTGCCGACGGTGGTTAATGAGGGATTCCAGAACGCGAGGCGTGGACGGCGGGGGTGAACCCTCAGCGACAGCGAAGAAGGCCCTCCCATCCCTTTTCCAAAGAAACACAATGAATGACCAACGGGACGGCGCCCAGACCCAGGCGGTTTTTCCACCCATCTCGGCGAGGGAAAGTTAGGAGAATAATGAAACGACCTTAGCTAATCCCCCGTATCGCTTGTTATGTCTTGCAAGGTTTTACCCAAACCTTTTCGCGAGTAGAAGTAAACAGGACCCCTTTGAAGTGGTTATCTGCCGATCTCTACCTTAAAACTTTGGTGACATTTATCATTCCTAGTAACTCTCGAAGGAGCAGTAACTATCCTTATCCCATGGATAAAACACAGGAATTCTAAGTTGCTATAAATGCGCACCAAAACCTTATTTTCCGTTCGGAAAGTGGTTTTCCTGTGGTTTATGTGAATTTTTTGTCGATACTCTACCAAATTTTTTTTAATTCTTTCAAAAAAAGAGCGTTCGCCTTTGCTGAGTCCAAGAAATGGAGGTTAGTAATGTAGGCCAGTAATTACTAGGTTTTCAATATCGCCACACTAAAATACAGGCGTGGCGTTCGTTCATTTCCAATCTCTAGGACATGTTGAAGACAATTCGTAGGTGCATGTTGGTGATTGATCACCCCATGCCATACACCTAAGTTGCGGCTCCAGGATTTTTAGGACCGTATTAAAAATTTTGCATATTTTTTAAGTTTCCGGGAGGATCACGTCCCCCGTGCCCCCCTAGATCCGCCTACGATACACTCTAAAGGTGGTTGGCATGGTATATGTGGATGAAGATCGCGATTCGGCAGGATTTCCGATTCGCTCTTGTCAATTAAAGAAGAAATGCCCTAGAAGTGACTCGCAGGATACGATGAAGATGTACTTGAACTCTGCAATTATCCTGAATAGGGTGGTTTCCTGTAGGTCTGTACTACTGTAGGTCTTTTTTAGAGTAGAGAGTAGGGCAGAGTGTAGATATATTAGTGGGTTGAAAAATAAAGGGGTAACTTCAAAACTTTTCACAGACAAACATTCTTCCAGAAATGAGAATAGAGAAGTAGAAAGAAAAATCAGCCTTTCAGGTATTCCATTTAAGCACGAAAAACGTCAGTCGAGCAATACGTTCAAAGGCAATCAAAGCTCAAGTCATTTTGATAGTGAGACAACAACAGATGCATTTCCATTTATCAGCGGTAAAGAGCCTGTGAATAGTCCCTTCGACAGAAGCAAATCAGAATTATTCCCGAATAGCAATAATTCTACTTCCGAAGTTTTAATCGTGGCTGTGGTTAATTGCCGTAGTTTAAGAAATAAGATTCCCGAATTCGACCATTTAATTCGTAGTACGAAGTGTAACGTCATTTTTGGAACAGAAAGTTGGCTAACAGATGATGATTCAGACAATGAGATCTTCCCAAAATCGTTCACTGTTTATCGGAAAGATAGAAGTAATCGAGTTGGGGGCGGAGTTTTTATAGCTGTAAAGAATTCAATCGTCAGCCAAGCGATAACCGTAACTGAAACCAGCGTTGAATCTGTGTGGTGTTTAATTAAATGTCCAAAATTCAAAACTATTTTATTATGTTCGTATTACAGACCACCTAACTCAGATATAACGTCAATGTTGGATTTTCAAAATCAAATAAACAGCGTAGCATCCAAGTATCCTGGAAGAAACTTGATTGTGGGTGGAGATTTCAACGTACCTTCTATAGATTGGGAGACTTATAGCTTCATTCCTGGTGGGAAGGATAAAGTGATCTGCGAGGCTTTATTACACACTTTCACATCTAATTCATTGTTTAATAAACGTTGGCACTGTCGAAGGAATAAGTGACCATAGGATAGTAACTGCAAAGTTTTCTCTAAAAAAGAGCGTAAAGTTTTCATTTTTAAAAGAGCTTATTATCATGGGTTTTCATTATCCGCTAATGAACGCGAGCTAATAATTAAAAAATATAGGATAAATAAAGCCACCATGAAGGAAGCCTTCAGGAATGCGTTCACGAATTTTAAAAGAAAAACACTAGTAGAGCAGTTACAGGATAACCCAAAAGCATTTTGGTCATATGGTAGGGAAGTTCAAGGTAAACGATCTACCGTATGTTCGCTAAGAAACGACAATGGAGATGTGTTGACAAGCAGTTACGATAAAGCCAATTTATTTAATTCCTACATTAAGAGCGTGTTCACAGAGCCTTCCAAAAACTCACCCGAGACCGATGACAATCACTGTATACATAAGATGCCAGCTATTGACATTAGTACGCTCGGAATAGAAAATATATTGAAATCGCTTAGTCCAAATAAATCTCCTGGTCCAGTCGAAATCCCTTCTCGCGTGTATAAAGAACTAGCCTCAGAACTTGCCCAATACTTGCAGTTAATATTCAGTAAATCCATCAAGCAACACGAAGTACCTAATGACTGGAAAATCGCTAATGTAACGCCAATATTTAAAAGTGGAGACAAGGAACAGCCATCTAATTACATGCCGATATCTTTAACGCCCATCTCTTGCAAAGTCCTTGAACACATCGTAGTCAGCTCGGTAATGAAACACCTAGACGCGCAAAACTTATTAATGGGAACTCGACATGGATTCAGGAAAAGCAGATCGTGCGAAACTCAGTTAGCGCTTTTCGCCAACGATATTTTAGTCTCCGGGGAAGACAACATTCCAGTAGACGCGATTTTTCTTAAATTCAAAAAGGCATTTGATAAAGTACCCCACGGAAAGTTAATAATAAAACTGAAATCTTATGGTCTAGATGAAGATGTCATTTCCTGGATTAGAGAATTTTTGAGCGACCGCGTCCAAAGAGTAGTATTAGACGGCGCAGTCTCCAATGAGGTTAGAGTCATTTCTGGCGTTCCTCAGGGTAGTGTCATTGGCCCACTCCTATTCCTTCTTTATATAAACGACATTGGCGAAGTAGTGCAGAGTAAGTTACGATTATTTGCAGACGACGCTGTAGTTTACAGAGAAATCCGTTCCAGCAAAGATATAGATGATCTAACGAATGACCTTGCTGCTATCCAAGCTTGGTGCGATGCTTGGCAGTTAGAATTAAATTTGGTAAAATGCGTCGTAATGAATTTCTGGAAGAAGAATAACTCCCTACAGCGTAACTATGCCATTCGGGGCACGCAGTTAAAGGCAGTTGAATCTGTGAAATATCTAGGGGTTAGCCTACTAACCTATGTAAAACTTAATGCATGCTTCTGAATTTCTATTCTATATTCTATTTCTAACAGCATATAGTAGTATAGTCTTTTATTATACATGACGTTTCTTGGACGGTGTGGTGTGCATGTGGGAGTCCAAATGCATGCTGTATGCTGGTGATTGATCACCCCCTGCCAAACACCCTAGAGGTGGCTCGCAGGGTATTATGTAGATGTATTTATTTATTGCCTTAATCGAAAGATTTTTACTCCAGGGGTACGTACTTAACGCTTTTAGATTTTTAAATGACGATAACTATTTTTGCGATTAAATGAAAGCTGAACTTTTTCAATCGTGAAAAAAGGCTACGGCTAAGTATGAATGCTGGGAAAACTCCGTGTGACGTCGTTCTTGTTCCGCTGACGAATGGGAGGTGACCTTGGGGCGAGGCTTTGAGCGCTGATACATCTACAGCTACATAATACCCTGCGAGCCACCTCAAGGGTGTTTGGCAGGGGGTGATCAATCACCAGCATGCAGCATGCATTTGGACTCCCACATGCACACCACACCGTCCAAGAAACGTCACGTATACTAACAAATTATACTACTATATGCTGTTAGAAATAGAATATAGAATAGAAATTCAGAAACATGCAGTAAGTTTTACATAGGTTAGTAGGCTACACTACAAGTCATGCAATCTATTTACGCGTTCTATTGCTGCCGTTATAATCTCTTATTGATCGTGGAAAAAATGACATTCGCAATACGTCTGTTCTCCAATCTATCTCTCTTATTTTATTGATATGATCTGATCTTCCGTAGTACGTTGGGGTCCGCAAGATATGGTTAACTTCGTCAGAAAAGACACTGCCCTTGAATTTATCTAAAAGGTTTAGTCTATTTTTCAATATACGGTCCGACACAGAGATTCCCATCCGAGTTTATCTAAGAGGTCAGTTACACTAACAAGACTATCGTAACGACCTTTCACATACCTGGCAGCTCTTCTTTGCACGCGTTCTAACTCTGTTATTAAGCCTTTTTCATGAGGGTCCCAAACACTGGCAGCGTATTCCAAATGTGGTCTAACGAGGGAAAAGTAGCTAATTTCTCTCACTTTGTCGTCGCACTTTCCTAATATTCTTTTAACAAAACCCATTTTACGATTAGCTTGACCGGTTATTTCTCGAATATGTTTATTCCACGATAGATCATTATAGAGTAACCCTTGGATATTTCACGGATTCAACTGCCTTTAACTGGGTGCCCCGAATGATATAGTTAAGCTGTAGGGAGTTATTCTTCTTCCATAAATTCATTACGACGCATTTTCGACGACGACGTCGGCCTCGGTGGCGGTGGGGTAAAGTTCTCGCCTGCGAAACCGTAGGTCGTGGGTTCGAATCCCGCCTGGGCAGGTGATCCCTATCCAGGACATGGATGTTTGTGTTCTACTTTGTTAATATTGGAAACCCTCGTTGTAAAAGGCCGTTATGTGCTGTTTACGGGGGATGTGATAAATAAATAAAAAATAAATAAATTAATTTTTCCAAATTTAATTCTAACTGCCAAGCATCGCACCAAGCTTGGATAGCAGCAAGGTCATTTGTTAGTTCATCTTTATCTTTGCTGGAACGGATTTCTCTGTAAACTACATTGTCGTCTGCAAATAATCGTAACTTACTCTTCACTACTTCGCCAATCTCGTTTATATAAAGAAGGAATAGGAGTGGGCCAATGACACTACCCTGAGGAACGCCAGAAGTGACTCTAACCTCATTGGAGACTGCACCGTCTAATACTACTCTTTGATCGCGGTCGCTCACAAATTCTCTAATCCAGGAAATGACATCTTCGTCTAGATCATAAGATTTTAGTTTTATTATTAACTTTCCGTGGGGTACTTTATCAAATGCCTTTTTGAAATCAAGAAAAAAAATCTGATACGACGTAGGCTACTAGTAGGTAGCAGAGAACCGTGCTAGCAGGTAGCGCTTGGCTTTAATACGGGTTATTTATACCTTATCAAGCAAAGAAAACTTTCCGACCTTATCCAGTTTTAATACGTTATTAATTAGAAATCTTTCCCTGAGCTCTGTGCCTTATGCATGCATTGGTAATCTCAGACGATGTATAACTCCTATCTTCTCCTATAGAAACTAGGTCCCTGTGACGTCACGTGGAGTGGCATCGCATTGGCGCCAATCTGGCCTTTTTCAAATGAGGTTAAAATTGGCCATTGCCATTCGTCAAAACCGGTATTTCTAAAACCAAATAATTTGTATATTATGAATACACTAATGGTGGATAACGAATCGCAATCAATGCCTTTCGTTTTCTTTGATGAAGGAAACTACCCCATTTACTATTATCGTCGCAACAAACGGTTATGAAAGCAAAACAGACTAGCGTCGCGGACCGTAGCGACAGCCGTGCAACTGGAGACAAGAAGCGGTGGAGTAGGTGGGCATCCTTCGGAGCAGAGGGATCACAAACAAAAAGGGATACAGTCCGTCGACCCCTTTTTACACCACCGAGAGGATACGAGGGAAGTTTGAGGGTGCCTTTTTGCGGGGGTGAGGAGGCGGAGTGGGAGGTTTTTGAAGAATAAAGGCCGCGGACAGAGGCCCCTGAACTGTCGGGGGAGGGACCATTCGCGGCAGACGTCGAGTCGACTCACTCTCTAAGGACATGCTGCGGACTCTCGCACATGCAACGCCAAGATGAGTCCCAAGGGACGACCGTCATCGCAGAAAATACGCGCAATCTAGTGCAGGCAGATGCTGATGATTAAAGAAGGAAAAGAGACTCATTTCAAATGAATAAATTATTTTCCTTACATGAGGGGGTTAGAAGCCAAGACATACAAGTGATTTTTTATACGTAAAGAGTTAGGCACAGGAATTGTTAGAAGAAATGTATTAAAACTTGGTTGCCAATGGATACGAGCGAGTCTCTGTTCTGCGCTAACCTCGAGTGCGCGAAATCAAATGCACTACTAAGCATCTAGTTTAACTCGTTTGATATCTTTACCTAACTTCTATACCAAACTGCGTTTTGAACAAAATATCACTCGTACCACTTGGATTCTCACCCCCTCAAATAATATTTCTCTCTTTCTGGACGAATTATATCAATAAATAATTCTCGGGTTTCTTGCTGATTGTGAGCAAGAATCATTTGCCTGACGTTTCAAGGGAACACTCTTCCATCGTCCTATGAGCAGTAATGAATTGCAGCGCTTACGTAGCTGTTCAATCCGGAGAACATTGTTTTTTTCGTTATTTTTCGTATTAACGACTTCCATTTTCTGCTTAGGGCATATTCGTAGCCCCGATTTAACTAGTTCTTCTTAATTATTTTCCTCTTTTGATTACACGACGATACAAGCTAAAACTTTAATTTTTTATTGATTTATTATATTACTACCTCTTCGTTGCAAAGTTTTGCTTTTCCATGAATGAGGATGTATACTTTGTTATCATGCGTTATACCTTGATGGCCGTGTGGTGTGCATGTGAAACTCCTCTCAAAGCCAGTATGGAGGTAATTTATCACACCCTGCCAAACACCCTAGAGGTGTCTCGCAGGATATTTTGCACATGAAGGTGTACTTGATCTTTTTTTATTGAACTTTATTCCTAAAACCAGGAGAAAACCAGAAGATATAATAAATACAGTGCTCAAGATGTAAAACGTCAAAAAAAAATTACTTTCGAGTTAGAATCAACGCAGAATCGAACAAGGAGAATAATGATGTGATTAGTTTTTCTGAGTGTCCCTGCGTTGTCTTGACTGGAGTGCGTTTAATTTAATCGTCGATTGTAGCGGGGGGGTTTTAACCCTCGTATGCCCCCCACAGCAGCAGCCAACCGCACCCCCTCCATTCGATGCATCATCTTCTGTTCGACTCCATCCGCGAGGCCCTCCCGCTGAGTCCTCCTCTTCGTCTCAACTCCCACACACCTCACGTACCTTCGCACCACACATCTCCCTCCGTATTTTGTCTCATCCCGATGCTAAGCGGACAGAAAAAAATATGGACCCCGAAATCAGCACAAAATACTCCGACAATTCTACTATTTCTTACCATTTCTACATTCGGAATCTGTCTGTTCTGCAATCTATCTCTTTTATTTTATTTATATGATCTGATCTTCCGTAGTACGGTGGCGTCCGCAAGATATGGTTAACTTCGTCAGAAAAGACACTGCTCTTAAATTTATCTAAAAGGTTTAGTCTATTTTTCAATCTACGGTCCGACAGAGATTCCCATCCGAGTTTATCTAAGAGGTCAGTTACACTAACAAGACTATCGTAACGACCTTTCACATACCTGGCAGCTCTTCTTTGCACGCGTTCTAACTCTGTTATTAAGCCTTTTTGATGAGGGTCCCAAACACTGGCAGCGTATTCCAAATGTGGTCTAACGAGGGAAAAGTAGCTAATTTCTCTCACTTTGTCGTCGCACTTTCCTAATATTCTTTTAACAAAACCCATTTTACGATTAGCTTGACCTGTTATTTCTCGAATATGTTTATTCCACGATAGATCATTATTGAGTCTAACCCCTAGATATTTCACAGATTCAACTGCCTTTAACTGCGTGCCCCGAATGGCATAGTTACGCTCTAGGGAGTTATTCTTCTTCCAGAAATTCATTACGACGCATTTTACCATATTAATTCTAACTGCCAAGCATCGCACCAAGCTTGGATAGCAGCAAGGTCATTCGTTAGATCATCTATATCTTTGCTGGAACGGATTTCTCTGTAAACTACAGCGTCGTCTGCAAATAATCGTAACTTACTCTGCACTACTTCGCCAATGTCGTTTATATAAAGAAGGAATAGGAGTGGGCCAATGACACTACCCTGAGGAAGGCCAGAAATGACTCTAACCTCATTGGAGACTGCGCCGTCTAATACTACTCTTTGGACGCGGTCGCTCAAAAATTCTCTAATCCAGGAAATGACATCTTCGTCTAGACCATAAGATTTCAGTTTTATCATTAACTTTCCGTGGGGTACTTTATCAAATGCCTTTTTGAAATCAAGAAAAATCGCGTCTACTGGAATGTTGTCTTCCCCGGAGACTAAAATATCGTGGGCGAAAAGCGCTAACTGAGTTTCGCACGATCTGCTTTTCCTAAATCCATGTTGATTTCCCATTAATAAGTTTTGCGCGTCTAGGTGTTTCATTACCGAGCTGACTACGATGTGTTCAAGGACTTTGCAAGAGATGGACGTTAAAGATATCGGCCTGTAATTAGATGGCTGTTCCTTGTCTCCACTTTTAAATATTGGCGTTACATTAGCGATTTTCCAGTCATTAGGTACTTCGTGTTGCTTGATGGATTTACTGAATATTAACTGCAAGTAGGGGGCAAGTTCTGAGGCTAGTTCTTTATATATGCGAGAAGGGATTTCGTCTGGACCAGGTGATTTATTTGGACTAAGCGATTTCAATATATTTTCTATTCCGAGCGTACTAATGTCAATCGCTGGCATCATATGTATAAAGGGATTGTCATCGGTCTCGGGTGAGCTTTCGGAAGGCTCCGTGAACACGCTCTTAAAGTAGGAATTTAATAAATTGGCTTTATCGTAACTGCTTGTCAACACATCTCCATTATCGTTTCTCAGCGAACATATGGTAGATACTTCTGCCCTAATGTATGCAGCTGGTCCGAAAACGCATTTCTGCGTTACTTGAAATTTATGCGAAAACGTCGAATCCGCTAAACAATTTTTCGCCGTTTGGCCGTGATCGATGCCTACGAAAATAATGTTTCAAATGACGGTGTTAAACAGCCGGGCAGAGGGAACTCGAGGGAAAATGGATGGACTACGAGGGACGGTTACTGGTGGCGGGAGAGGCTCGTCCGGTCGCTAAGGTCACCGATTTATATGGTGTCCCTTCGTCCTCCGAATCAATTACGACCAAAAACAGAGAGTTCGGCAGCATTTGATTTAATGGAATAACAGATTTAAAAAGAGCATCAAAAGTTCATGCGCGTCGCATGCTTCTTCAGTTAACTAGGAAGCCTTCCCAATACTATACACAGTAGATTCAACGTATTGACTCGAAATTTTCAGAGAAGGAATGGGTTTTTGAGAAAGGAAGGAGCTAACGTTTTAGGAACCAACCATTACTATTTATAGGAGCTACTTTTTTCCATATCAACGCGCAGAAGATCAAAAAGTTAAGGCAAACACAATGTATGGTCTTGAAATTTTCGGAGAAAGAACGGGTGTTTTAAGAAGGTAAGGAGTTTAAGTTTTAGGAAACGAGATGAACCAACTATTATTATTAATAATTAATAGCTGAAATAAATGCTCATGATAAATAAAAATGAAAGAACTGTATCAAGTTAGATTCCATTGGTTGCGCAACACTCATTATTATTGTTATTGTTATTATTATATTGTACCCTCTGGCAAATAAAATCCTTTTTCCTCATTATTTACTACATTTTTAGACAACTTTGCAAGAGTTTATCGGTTAAGGAATGTCACTATATTCTCTATGGAAGATAGATTTTCGAAATCGTTATGCATCAGTCAAAACCCAAGCATACACACTAGAATTATACGAAAGAAGGGACTCACAGAGTCACGGTACTCCATATATTCTACTGCGGGAAGTTAAATAATCAATCAGGTCACTTACCTAGAAGAAGAAAAGAAACATATATTAGCAATTATGAACACATAATTTGGATATACACACACGTAATTATATACCATTAACACTAGAATGCCGGGAAATTTGTATCCCCTAGAATGCCGGGAGGGTGTCATTTTGACACCCATGCTTTAATATGCATTTAACGTTGCATATTAGTTTTAATTTTGAGTAGATAGTGTCAACTTTTGTTTAATACTGATTTTTTGCCCTAATATTAAAAAAAAACTTAATGTTTTAATAGAGTACCACTGAAGTAAAATTTTTTTTACAAAAAATACTCTCCTGGAATGCGGCATCCATCGAAAAGATTGCGCTGAAACGTCGGAGGACGCATGAAGGTTGTAATAATACCTATATATAATCATTGAATACTTTTTTATAAGTATTTGTTGTTCACTGTAATTGGTTAAATTTTATGTGCATAAAAAATTAAAATGAATATGACAGGATTGAATAGATAGAATAAAATGAATAGGACATTGTTTTTCTTTTTATTATTATTGTTAACTTTTTCGTCATAGAATGTAGTAGTGAGCTTCAAAAGACGAAAATTAAAATAAAACCATTGCGGTCACAAAACTACGAAATTTTTAAAAATAAAATACAAAAACCTCGTATGAACCCAAAAAGAAATCGAATGCTTTTTCATACAGACTTACGAAAAGCTTCATCAAAAAAATAGATTCTCTGCATTCTGGCACTTTTGGTCTGTTTTGGCCTAAGGTTTAGTGACTTTTCACTAAGCTCACAAAAAGCAACAGTTCTGTTTTCATTGCATTTTATCTATACTTGACAATGCCTAGTCAGTTCTGGATTTGGTTGCCAGATATTCGTTGACTCAATGTAAGGGAAAGGAAGCTATTCTAATAAATTTTGTAAAAATAATTCGGGACATCTTTTGTGAAGTTATTTCCTTATATATAGTATTCAGGAATTTATAGTGACCAAGTCAAAATTATTCTGGAAAGAAAAAAACAGGCAATCGCCTGGTTCTACTTCTAACCAAGTATTTCCACCCCATCTGATCAATAATATTTACTTCAAAGTTTATCTCATTACAACACCTTACTGCTTCGGGCGATTTTTTAGAGTTGTTACTAATGTCAATATGAGGCGAAGAGATCATAGAACAAGAACACAT
Organism: Ischnura elegans; assembly: GCF_921293095.1. Lineage (NCBI taxonomy): Eukaryota > Metazoa > Arthropoda > Insecta > Odonata > Coenagrionidae > Ischnura > Ischnura elegans. The sequence continues at coordinate 10,018,254 of NW_025791658.1, read as the reverse complement.
TTTTTTCTGTTTGTCCTGATTAAACAAATGCTAGTGGTTACATTCCTACCCTTGCTCATGTAGGGTTGCATACGTTTCAATACAACATGATCTGAAACGCAATCGCCAGCTTGACGAGAGCCGTCCTTGACGCCTCTGGTCAATCTGGAAGTTAATGGAATCAGTTAACCAAATACATGCTGTCTTTATATACTGCAAACCAGTAATAATGCCCATACTTATCAGGCTTTGGTGCCATGAATTGCTTGAATGGACATCTAGCTTTGCTTGGAAACAGCTGTTCGCCAATGGTTATGTTAGGCCCAGGTTATGATTCCTCAGCATGGCCATCTCCTTCTTAGGATCTTGAACAAGGAGTTGACGTCGCCTTGAAGTCTACCCACCGCCCCTTCCACGTCGGCACACCATGTCACGACCACGCACAATTTCTCTTCTGTCCGATAACCAGTGCAGATCCAGTAACTCAATTATGTGTATATGCGTATTGTAAAATAAATATGTGTATCTTTCGTGATTAAATTACTAAACTGAAATATACAAAACACTGAAACTGACCGTGCTAACTATTTTCATCATTTTTGGGTGATCTAAATTGCACCTCCTGTGCAACCCAATCGTTGCCCGACTCAACATCTGCATCAGACGCTTTCTCCGACACGTCTCCAGAAATATCGTTTAGTATTTCAATACTATGCTCCGTCGTAACACGTCTATGCAGTGCCATTATCAAGACAGAACTGCCGAGGCAAGTCAAGCAGCAGGTCGCGACCATAGCGACCCAGTCCGCCAAACACGCGCGCGAGCCAGGCAGCCGATCACAGAGGCTCGGCAGCAGCTAACTGCATTGTCGCGCGCGTCACTTTACTGCAATGTTTCAGGGCATAAGAGTGTCACCTCGGTAAAAAAAATTAGCTGGTTTCAAGGCGAATCATTTGCAAAAGGCAGCGGAATATACTTACCGTACTAGCCACTAAACTTTTGAAAAAATGTAGTATACAGCCGATGCTCATTGAAATTATGTAAGACTAACAATCATTAAGGTAATATACTATACTAAAATATACTATACTATACATAAAGGTACTACACATGGAGATAATGTACTACACTATACTAATTTGACTAATAATTATCAAGCCGCATACCACGAGACACCTAAACCGAAGAAAGAAGTGATATAATATACTGGGTGTCAAAATGACACCCTCCGGCATTCAAGGTAAATTTGAATTTTTGAGACAAAAAAAATTAGGGGGGGTATCCCTTTTACAGTCGTTTTGTTAAGATCTAAAAATGAATAAAGTAACGAAAGATTATTTTCTACAACACTCTCTAAGGGCCAGCTCCGTAAAAAATGTACGCGTGGGGTGTCAAAATGACACCCTTCGGCATTCTAGTGTTAAGGTAATTGTTCAACATGCATATGGTGCAACGCTTTCACAGAGTTTTCAAAAATGATAATGCCCACATCTCTCAATTAGGGAACATGCACACAAAATAATTCAAAAGCAAACCTTAACGATAGCATCGACGCATCTACGAGGAAACATGTACCTATTATCCCAGACGAGAGTCCCAAGATGGCCAAGATATTCCGGTTCGATGGAAAAATCCTGATGACTCGGCGGAAGCGTAAAGCAACATTCGGAAGTGACTCTAATGACTGAGGCGGGAGGGAGGGGGCGGCTCTTCAATTTTTATGCACGGGAAATAATTGCCCTCGCTGGTGCTGGGGGAAAAAATGATAGCATTACAAAATGGAATTTTTGAAAATTACCCCCCTTCCAAATTGAAGCGTCACAAGCGATACACGTCAAGATGGAATAAGCTAATCATAACCAGATTGGAATTATAGGAGGAAAATATAAGACTCCTGGTACTTTTCACATATCGGCACTAATAATTAAGCAATTAGAGCGCCGCTATTTCACCTTACGAATAATAACAAAAGGAAATGCCAACTAAAATTATGTAGTACGACTAACTATCATTGAAAATTTCAAATTCACCATTATCCATTGACGATCGACCAAGGACTAAAGAAAGATCAAGAAAAGTTACGGCCCAGAATAGTCGTAGAAAATGAAGACTTATTGCAATTGGGTTGCGTAACGTCTGAGGTATCAAACGAAATTCGTGGAAAAATGTTATACCCCACTTAAGAAAGCCTGAGTTTTTTTAGTAGGAAAGTGCTATCTGTATCATTATGGAAGGAAGGAATGATTGGATTCCGTTCGGCGACCAATCAAGGATCCTTCAACCAGACTAAAACCAAGAGCTATCTTCTGGTCGGCATAATGCAATGCCAACCAAGCTTAACTATACATATTGTCAGGGGCACGTTGAAAATTATACAATCTACATCTACATCTACATAATACCCTGCGAGCCACCTCTAGGGTGTTTGGCAGGGGGTGATCAATCACCAGCATGCATTCGGACTCCCACATGCACACCACACCGTCCAAAAAACGTCCCGTATAATAACAAACTATACTACTATATGCTGTTAGAAATAGAATATAGAATAGAAATTCAGAAACATGCATTAAGTTTTACATAGGTTAGTAGGCTACACTACAAGTCATGCAATCTATTTACGCGTTCTATAGCTGCCGTTATAATCTCTTATTGATCGTAAAAAAAATGACATTCGGAATCTATCTGCTCTACAATCTATCTCTCTTATTTTATTTATATGATCTGATCTTCCGTAGTACGTTGGCGTCCGCAAGATATGGTTAACTTCGTCAGAAAAGACACCGCTCTTGAAGTTATCTAAAAGGTTTAGTCTATTTTTCAATCTACGGTCCGACAGAGATTCCCATCCGAGTTTATCTAAGAGGTCAGTTACACTAACAAGACTATCGTAACGACCTTTCACATACCTGGCAGCTCTTCTTTGCACGCGTTCTAACTCTGTTATTAAGCCTTTTTCATGTGGGTCCCAAACACTGGCAGCGTATTCCAGATGTGGCCTAACGAGGGAAAAGTAGCTAATTTCTCACACTTTGTCGTCGCACTTTCCCAATATTCTTTTAACAAAACCCATTTTACGATTAGCTTGACCGGTTTTTTCTCGAATATGTTTGTTCCACGACAGATCATCATTGAGTCTAACCCCTACATATTTCACGGATTCAACTGCCTTTAACTGGGTGCCCCGAATTATAGGACATTCGAGGACCTTCTTCCAGGACATTATCATTCGAGGACCTTCTTCCAGCAATACAGAGAAGAATTTAACCACGAATAATTTCTTTTCCCGACTTACGGCTTATATTTAGAGGCAAAATCCAATGAATTCATCACAGCTTGGCCATCATGTACATCGAAAACCAAGCGAGGTCACTTAATTCCAGCATTTTTCGGACCCAAGGGAAATTTAAAATCATTCCACATTACCTTCGGCTCCATCAGCACGAAACAAGGAACCTCAATCCATTCTTCGAAAGGCATAGCGAGTCAAACACGCGAGAGAACGGATGCCAAACACGGCCGAGTAAAAAAAATCCGTTGACCCCACGTTTCCGGGTAAACTTGAAGGAAAATCCGCATGGGGAACAAAGGGGAGCTGAGGGGGTTGGCGGTGGATGTCGCGCTCTAGCAAAGAGGCGGTTGCGGCAAGACAGGAGGAACAGCGGACGACAGAAGGAAGGGACAGTCCAGCGGTAGGAATTGTCATACGCAGAGGTAAATACTACGGTGTCCCCAGGAGACGACGCGTCGGGGCGTGCAAACAAGGAGGCCGCCAGAGGCAACTGGATGGTCCGGGCTCGAGGACGGAAAGATAAGCGTCCAAACATCGGCAGCAGCACGATCACGAAAGGTATGACAATAATTACGCCAGCAGCCGAGGAATTTAAATGATCGCCTAGTCTCCGCGGGGGAATTATGAGAAAAGTCATATCAAGCCACAATTTACGCCCAATTCCTTGCGGGGATCATCAGATGAAGCAATAAAAATGTACAAGAGATAAAGAGGCAGTCATCATAATTCATTGTAAGTCTAGACATTCATTACATATGTATTTGTAAATCCAGTAATAGCAAATAATATTTGGCTATATTCATAAAAAAATAAGCTAAAAAGCCCTGATAAATCAACTTGAGTCCCATATTGTCCCCCACAGTAAAATAAACTGTTAGTACAATAAAAATATTCTAATCAATTTTGCATTTTCCACTAAATCAGTCCTAAAGTATAAGAGTTAACTACCACTAATCCAAGATATATCGAATAAAAACATGTATGGTCATGCACCATAAGAAACCTATTTACATTCTGATGCATATTACGATAAAATATTGAAAATTTGAATAAATATTGGAAATTATAAATACTTCGGAAGCACCTCAGTAAGAATATCCAAATTATTTAAATTCGCCGCACGACTGTAGTAAAATACCCTCAAGGAAAACGCTCGCACGACAGACTAAGATCACATTAAACTGAAGGAAAGTTAAATAAATTATGCAAAATTAAGATGTGTGACTAATGCACTTTGGAAAGGACTAGTCACTTGTATATTTCATCTCCAATGAAATTACTGGTAGTCATCACAGAAGAGGATTATTACATGTCAAAGCTTGGTAGATTTTAAGCAGAACGATTGTCCCTCCAGCGAGAGAAATAGCCATAAAAGCAGTCGATTAAAAGGTTAAAAGTAATTTTAATTAGTCTTATCCCGTACCTCCGCCAGAAGTAAGCATGATGGATGGTTAGATTCACCGATATAAGTTACCCATACTTATAAGACATCCTCTTTGACAAACAAACTGGCCAGAAAAAGGTTATATTTCATTTGTTCAAATGTTGAGTTTCTTCTTCCATTCAAATGAATCTTCACTTACCAGCTCTCAAGCGCTGTTTACGAGTTATGAAAGAAAATCCACTATTTCTAAAAAGATAACATCGCCAGTTAAAAAAATTGCGATTAAAATTGTCAAATCCGGGAATAAAATCATTTTTGGCGCCACGAGAATATATTTTAATGCTCCCGCGGGGGACCCGAAGCAGAAAAGCAAACAAATTCGGCAGCTATGGCCATTCAAAATGAAAACAATTTCGATTGTATTTAATACAATGCCCGAAAGTGCCGGGATCGGGGGAGAAGAAATAAATACATAGAAAAGTGGGGGGAGTGAGGAAGAGGAGCGGACACGAAGTAAAATTAACAGCATCGAATCAATAAACTAAAAGCTAACAAAAGTATACACATTCAACGCGATACATCAGGAATTTTACGGTTGAGGCGCCCCGGCAAATAAATTAATTGAGGTGCACAATATCCCGATTCGATCCCGAGCCATACAAACACGTTTAATGAATCAAAATACGAAAAGCTAATAAATAACGACAACCAAATAGATAGACAGCGAGATCATTCGTATGGGGTAGAGCTAGGCGACAAGGCGACGAGCCTGTCCGGAGAGGTGATGCGGCCGAAGAAATGCTGCTGCTTTTGCGCAATGCATGACGGGACACGGCCCCTAAGAGAATGGTGGGAGAAGAGAAAGATACAAAGAGAGAGAGAGAGAGGTACAGAACCGAATATATACACGTAAATGACTATTTGGATGTAAAACAGAAGAGTAAATAAAGTCGGGTCCGCAAAAGGGGTAAAGTGACAAACGGCCAAATAGGAATTTGAAATCCCATCCAATATGAATACAGGCGATTCAATGCAAGCATGAATGACAATATTGTGTGGACTGTTCAAAAATATTAATTAGCCTCAATGCTCCCTTCCTCGGGATCAGCCGAATCCCTCTCACACTCCACGCCAGCGTCAGCATCCCATCCCAACTCATCTACTTCCCATTCCCAACTCACTCACACGCCAACACCCGTGCACCCGATTCCTCCCTCCCACACCCATCGGCCGTTGGTAATGTACCCCAATGTAACCCATCCCACCGAGAGAGAGAGAGATCTTCTCCACACACCAAACTCGCCACACTGAACTGTTCATTTTGACGCACGAAGCTTCCTCTCTCTCTCTGTGATATTGGCAAAGTTGTAAATCGCCATGTTGCTGATAAAATACAGCTAATTGTGATGCCTCCATGCCTCATCGCCAAACCGGCATTGCAAACAGTGACACCGAGGGGGCGGGGGCGGAGGAGGAGACGGCGCGCGTGGAGGCTAAGGGGTGGCGGTGGAGTGCGTTCGGGTGGAGTGGGGGTGGAGGTAAAATATCTGCATCATTACATTTGGGGCGGTGGAGTGGATAATGTGACGTTCAAATGTTTTAAACATGAAATCACGTACGAGCAAATGCAATCAAAACCGAGAGAGCACGTACGTCACAGTTGACCAATGCGCGCGATATATAAGTTTTGTCCGGGACGAGAAAAAAACTCATTACGTACAGTTGAGCCAAACGACCGGATCAAAACTTTTTAGATCGCCAAGGACGGGAAGAAAAAAAAACGAAGAAAAAGGTAAAACAAAAAATATATTGTGTGGACGTGCCGAGATTGAAACTGAGTAAAAAAAGAGCTCCCGACTTTATTAATAGCAATAATAAATGCGGAAGAATATTTTAAAAACGTTCGCTCACCCGGAAGGACGGTACTTTTTTTCGGGGCCGGCATCATTATTATCATGATGCTGCTACCTCCGTTTCGGCGAGTTTTTAAACACCGAAATCTCTCGCCCGTGCATTAGCGAGAACAACGAGGTAACAGCTTCATCTCACCGCTCGCGTGAGGGCACGGCCTTATTAATTTCTTTCGGGCAAAAGTAATAATATCGCGCAATAAACAACTGCCCTCGTGCGATGCGATGGCAACATCATCGCGTCGGGAGAGCAAAGATTAGATCGTTTCGGGGAACGAACGCGTCCGCCTTTATCGCATCACATTATCACCGACGCGATCGCCTATGATGGAGGCAAGGAGAGGCAAAATAGACGATAGACAGCGGACGCTGAAGCGCGGAACATTTACCCGCGGGGTGATGGACCTAGCTCACTACTTATAAAGCGGGAGAGGCTTACGTACCCTGGCTCCAACGCATTTCAAGCGGAAAACTAATGACCGTCGTATTTCGAGCGCACTGTTTTATCCTCTACCGAGAAAAAAAGATTAGGCATTTAAGGATTACTCGGAGTAAGCGACGGGGATGATGAGGGAAGCACCCGCTCACACACCCCTGACACCCCCCCGAAAATTCCACCCGGCGGAACACACCCCCGGACGTTTTTTTTCCTCTCTCTGTCGTGGCCTCGCGGAGCGATGTAATTGCTTTCGTATTATGATTATTGCAGAGGCCATGTAAACCGCCGATGCGGAAAAAAAAGAAGGAATCAGTAGAGCTCGCAGGACGGTGTCCGGGGGGGGGTGTGGGACGGTCCCCCGAAGGGGAGGAGAGGGTGCAGAACTGGATAAGGACTGTGGAAAGGGGTTGGAGGGGAGGGTGAGGGGAAGGGGGAGGCAGGTCGAACGAAACGCGTGACGAAAAATAATAATGGCAAAATGCTCGCGAATTACAAAAGCTTCCAAAATGTGACGCTATGCTCAAATGGACTAGATATGGCGTTCGGTAATACAAACGCATGCGAAACCCATAAACAACCTCATATTCGTCGGGATATGACCCTTCATTTGCGCAGAAAGCACCCATTTGTGTGTGTGGAGTCGGGAGGGGGTGAGGGGGAGGAGCGGAGAGTGGGGGAGAGATGGTAGAGGAGGGGGGAGGGGGAAACAGCGAAGGAAAAGGGCCAGGCGGGAATCAAAATAGGGATAGAGGACGAAGGGCACGGTGTGAGACGCGAATACGGAGAAAATGAGCAAAGTCACGTATAGAAATTCGACGAGGCCAACACGCCGAAAATACAACGTGTGCCCAAGCTATGATAGAAGATGACAGAAAAGGCCATGATTAAGTCTAATGCACGATACCGAATTAAATTTAAATCTGAAGGCGTGGATAATTTCAAACTTGTCGCGTAAAAAGTGTACAAATTAACGGTAAAAAGATCTAAGATTCGATCCACGAACTTATGTCTCAATCAACAGAACGGTAGTTTGGTTTGAATCTTGATCCAGGGATATTTTTCTCCACGTAACTTGCATGAATATTCTTTTTAAAAACTTAAGAAAAACTATTTGTGTTCCATGCTTTACCGGGTGCGAAACATGTATCAGTAATCTCAGTAAATTACCCGATGATCCGGAATAGAATTGGACCATAACCCAAATCGAACAATAGGTCTTATCCGAGGTAAGGGATCTAAATTGACGTCATGTAAATCACTACGGCTCTAGTTATACTGAAAAAGAATAGAAAAACACGGCACCATTCCAAAACATTTCCTGAGAAGCGGACCTAACTGAGTCAAGTTGCCCTTTACATTATCTCTTCTAGTATGCTGAGTACAATAGAAGACATATTTAACGCAATATCTTTTACAACCTAAGCAACGGTTGTCAAGGTATATGAAGGGCCTATGAACACAATATGAGACAAAGATTGAAAAACGGTCGACCGAAAAAGCAACTTTTTACTGTCACCTTCGATACATCACGCAGGTGTTAACATTTTTGGAGCAGTTGCAGTATTTACTATGATGAGCCTAATGTCACGCTATTAACAGTTTTCATGAGGCATTATGATGTAAAAAAAAGCCTTACCAAATACACACACTGAACTGAGAACCAAATGGCACATCGCCATGAGTAGGAATAAAAAAACGACGCTCCAATGACAACTCGAGATTACGGTTCTTCCAGAGGCAATAAATGATTTCCACATCACTCGCGAGCATAAAACGAACTACCGCGTTAAAATATGATCACAAAATGGCACCATGCACGTCCCTCGTTTTACGAGGATATCCATGGCGCCATATGACAAAAAGGCATACAACACGTCTCTGTGGCGCCTGGAATTGCGATTATTAAGAAAACGAGGACAACATTCTTCCTAATAACGTTTCCTCCTCCCATCATAAAAATAACGCGACGACGCAATATAACACCACCGTTAAGAAGAAAGAAAACGAACGATTTGACATTTGCATGGAACATCCCTCACGGTTTTCATTAAAAATCTCGGGGTGTAATTTACCTATGAATGCGAGGAGAGAAAGTAATTCATTCGTCCGCAACCTTATTAACCCCTTAGGACGTAAATCTAAAATTGTTTCACGGGGGCCGTAAGGATTAACGAGGAGCCAACATATACGAAACTTGGCCCATATTGGCCAGAGAGGCGAAAAGAACACACTCACTCCAAAAAGAACTTCGGAAGATGGCAATATGAAAAAAAAACTTATAAAAGAAATCAAGGTTGAATAAAAACGTTTCAGTTTTTTTAACACGAAAACGGACGGCTGGCAATGAAGAATGAAAAGACAAACTATGGAACCTTTTCGGAGATATTCAGCCCTCTTTTTTTTATCGCGGACAGAGAAATTACGTCCCAAGGCATTTTGGCGATAAAAAAAGTCAAAGGGTATAAATCTTATCAAACCGAGCATCATTCAAAAGAAATGAGTGCCAAGACGCACGTGTCATGGGAAAATGGAGGTTTTAGCGTGTTTGCTAAATGCAAAGGTCTTCCTACGAGAGGGGAATAAGGACGGGCGACAAGCTATGGTGGGGGTGGAAGAGAAAAGAGCTGTTGGATGCATAGAAAGGGAAGAGTACGGTGAGAAAATAAAGCGATTTATGAGGAGACAATACGAGTGCGCAGATACGGAGACGGAGGAATGGTCTCCGGGGAAGCGTCATTGATCATCACAGGAATGAAGTCGTATCCCGGAGGGAAATATAGATTCACAAATACAATAGGGACTGCGTGTAATGGACTATGAAAGGAGGGGACTAGTCGGGATTTTAAAGGAGTGTTTGGAATAATTCTGAAAAATAGGAGGCAGCAAGTTTACCCTATGCCAGAAAATACACACACGTCTCTTTACACTGGCAAAACCATTAACTATATTAGCCTTAAATGTAGACAACCTCGGTCCATTGAGAAATGCGTGTAAAAATTAACCCCTTCATTCCTGAAAAGGGTAATTACATGAGTGTATCAATACTGACTGAAAATTAGAATTTGTGCATCTAACAAAAACGCTTAATTTAGCTTCCTGGCAGGGGATATGAGCGCGAATGGAGAACTCGCACCTAACTTCATTAACGACCACGCAGGCGGAAACATTCGAGTTCAATCTCCGGTCCTAGAGGTACTTTAGCCACCGTTTGAAGACGGGTCACAGAGGGATGCAAAAAGGAAAAACTCACTCGTGGGTACTGCGATTGAATAAAATGGCTAGAACTAGAAGGAAACTCAGAGACACACGTGGAAACGTAGTAAAACTAAGATGAGGATTCTATGATTAATTGAATGGGCATAAGGGGAATGCGATCAACCATGCCATGAGTCAGAACAAACATACAAAACTGTAATGGAGGAAAAATACACGAGAAAAGAGCTCGCAGTATGACCACGTGGCAATTCTTGGCTACACTTCTGGTTAATTCGCAAGGAGAAGCGGTGAAAGGAATGGAAGGAATGAAACGGCATCGAAGATAATGGAAGACTAAATCAACATAGTGCAAGAATCCTAAGAAATGAAATAATTCAAACATGTTTACAATTTTCGTTCAAATCGTATGGTATTATCATTCGCATACCAACATCCTACAAATAAAAATAGGGGTTTAACACTTCTATAAAAATATAGATTAAATTATAATGACCGGTAAACTTGACAATTACCCAAGGCAGAGACAAATCGCATCAGCATATGTAATTATGTTTGTAGTTTTCCCTTCAAACTGTTCTCTGCTTATGAGGAGAAATAGGGAGAGAGAGAGAGAAAGTGGAGAGAAGGATATGGAGCTTTTTGGGGAAAAGCCGAGTGTTCGAGGGAGGGCGGAAGGCTCACATATCCCATCACACAAATCAGCCGGAGACCGCGGAACGCCGGGGAGAAACGAGTGGGGGGAGGGGTCCGCCTCATCAAATTCGCGCATTTATCCAGCCAGCGAGCCGCCAGCGCCACCCCCGGACATCCAAAACCCCCTTCCCCCCCACTCGCTGTCGCCGCACACACTTTCCCGCTCCGTCCCATAATAGCGCAGACCATCCAACACACCCCTACCGCTCCACGTTCACACCCCACAAAAATCCTTGCACATTCACGCGCGGGAGACCATCTCCAACTGCATCCTTACCCCCCATACACGGCGACCCTCAAGAAAATAAAAACCTCACTGCAACCGAACCAGAGAGATGTGCACAGTAGTGATGGGTCGATCATGAACGATTCAATCATAAAGATTGAATCACCAGGTGAATCAAATGACTCATGATTCATTTCGTTAAACAAGTCGATCATCAATCATCAAACATTCCGACTTCCGGTTTCATACCAATCATCTCGGTTTCCGGTTTGTTTCAAAATTTGGAACGATCGATTCTTGTTCTCTTTTCGTCATGGCAGAAGTAGTTGTGAGAAAATTAAATACAATGTTATGAAGAACTGAATACTTGTGCAATCTTTTTCTTAAATGTTTTCCAGCAGTTATCAGTATTAATAACACCAATACACGTAAAAGGAAAATATTAAGATGACTCCTGTTGGAGAACGTTAAGAAAGGGAGTTAAAGCTGGTTAAATTTTATTGTGCCGTTCATAAAATTATCCTGCAGATCAGATTCATGCATAGTGTGTGGTGTATTTTGTGTTATATTTTGATGGCGGTAATGGAAGGAAAGGAAGGCTCCCAGATCACTTCTTTAGTACTCCATGCAAACCTACGTTAATTGGTAGAATACTTTAATTATAACACCGAGACGTGAGCAGCCGGACCTTTGGAAAAAGATCTGATGCTTCCCCAGCTGGTGGTGAAGGTTTCTCGGGTGATACACCGGGTAACTCACTCCATGGCTGCCGACGTTTCGTGATACGAGAAGTATCCCGAAACGTCGGCAGCCATGGAGGCGAGTCACATTATTACTTAAAGTAGAAATTAATAGATAGATTAACAAATAAGATAGCAGATAATAATAAACAACCTGAAAAAGATATTAAGACAGTAGGCTTTTCAAACGAACCTATCGAAAAAATCTCCATCATTAGGGCTGATTATCGTGGCTTGGAAAGTCAAGACCAGTGATGGGAAAAGTATTTTACAATGTTTTAATATACTCTTTTTCATGTTTCCCCTTCCGGGAAAAATCTTGAAACTCTTTTCAACCACTTCCTGATTAGCTAGAGCGCTGAAATTTTCATTACGATTTCTTTTATGACTTGCTCTGAAAATTGTACATTACTATGAGGAATTTTCGACTTAGCACCTAACTTCCGCAGCCTCAATGTTCCAATCAACAATTGAATAAACAAACGTTTGCTACAAAACTAATTCAAATTGAAGGAAAAAGATAACAAATTGAATTTAGAGATGAAAAGATTAGAGATTGCAATGGGGTATAACAAAGCAAAACTCTTGGGATCGGTAGCTACCACGTAAAATGGCTCTAACAGCGTATAAAGCTTTTTTGGCCACAGTGGTCAAAGAAGGAGAATGAGCAAAGGTGAAAATTGTAAGTAATAAATTTTGAAGTAAGGAAGCCTCAATTTTTTGACACATAGTCAGCAATTACTTTGTAATCTTTCCATGGATACAACAAGCAGGTATGACTTTTGTTTGTAAGACGCTCAGTAAAAATATCCACTATTGGAATAGATTTTTAATGAGATATGTTATTAAATTATGAAGTGAATTTTTACGAAGCACAATTAAAATTGAGACGAACCACAAAAGAGCCATGTAATGCATAATTTTACAATTACTTTCCTTCTGCCACTATATGAACGATGCTGATTATTCGGAAAGTTGGTCGGAAAAGAATAAAGGCCTTTGAGACTAGGTGCAGGAGACTGAAGATGAAAATGACAGATAGGGTTACGAACCAGGAGATGAGCCGAAGAATGGAAGTTGTGGAATAGCACACGCCGAAGAAGGTCCCGGAGGAAAGGCCATTTCATTAGACATAGCAGTAACATGTGGAATACGATTGAGGGAAAATTTGACGAAAAATTGTTCCGAGGGAAACTACGGGATGAATAGTGAGGACAGGTAAGGAAAGACACTGGGAAGGAGAAAGCCATGGAGTGAATGGCCTGGCTAGGGAAAGGGAGAAATTGGGGACTAGTAGGTATAATAAACTTTGGATTTTAGTAGTATGAATGAATTGAGGTCAAAAGAAAATTGCTTGTGGGAGAGAAAGATTAGAATAAATAAGGAAGAGGAACATCCGGGGACAGAAGAAACCATATTGGCAAAGGAAAAATAAAGGACCTTAGAGTATTTTTCTTGTATTGCATTATATTTTACTGCATTAATATGAATGAATGTGTTCGATGAGATTAGCTATTAAATAAAGAAAGAAGAACTCGAGGAAAAACATAAGTATGCCAAGGACAGGGAGAATTTCAGGAGTGCAGTATATCAATCTTATATTTGCAGTGATATGAATGGGGGCCAAGGCAAACGTACTTCGGGCAGACATTGAAGGAGGTGAAGAAGAAGAAGAAGAACATGGGGGAGTTGAAGGAAATGGCTTATGAGAGGGAGAAATTCAAGGGTGCAGCGTACTCTTATTAGGACAGCTTTAATTACGTTGATGGCATATATATTTGTAAAAGATAAAGAAAGTTACGAGCAAGAATAACATCAGGATAAAGGAGCTGAAGTAACGACATTAAGAATAGGAGGGTATCAGAGTATTAATCATAGAGTTGTAGTACAATCAACTAATGAACCTCCTTCCGCTGTGTCAATTCATTATCCCAGAGAAGGCTTGGGTGTATGGGGCATGTCATGATTCTATTTGATAGCATGAGAAATATAATGGAAGAAATACGGAGTGTCCGCCGAGGTAGGCCAAATGATTAGTACCAGTAGCATACGAAGGACACAACGTGAGGAAATACTTTGGTAAAAGTGGAAGTTTACAGTCTACAAATTTTAATATAGCAGAAGTACGAATGAATGTAGACTCAGATATGACAAGCTAGGGAGTAAGAGAGATATGGAAAGCTGGGGAGCATCAGCCTTAGGATGGTGTTATTTGAATCTCCATCAAGCAGGTCATTCGTTACTTTCTGCCCCGTTCTCCTCTCAGCGTTCAACGCAGACATCGCCCCAGAGGACGGACGGCCGAGGCTCACGGCCCCACCCACCCCCTTCCATTATTCCCCCCGGCCTAGAGTAGAGTAGCCGCCTCTGTGGTCACAAGTGCGTAGCCCAGTCCATCGCGATGCATCCCTCGCTTTCTCATCAGCGGCCTCCGTGCTTAGGAAATGGAAACCTTCGCCAACCGTGAGCCACACATTTAAGGGATTCCGCTTCGACCTCGCAGCACGACACTCATCCACTCTGCCACCTTGGACCTCGTGTTTTGTAAATGTAGTTGAAGATATCGTTCGATCGTGTAATATAAGATGTCACAAACAAAAATACATCAAACGAATCAATTTTCCAAGCAATACCTTATGGACACCGCAAGTAATGGCAGCGGCATATTTAATTACATCAAGAATTACGACTTCAGTTATGGATGTTTTATGCTGTTAATTATACGAAATAGGCTACTGTGTGATAACTATTTTCTAGCACGATGAATTATCTTGTACCATCACACGAGCTAATATCAGATTTAAATGATGAATCACTATTTGACAAACCACATTACCTTGGTGACAGAAAAATCTATACAGAAGAAATGGCGCCGACTACATTAGAGAATTAAAATAATGGAACTGCAAAAAATATTGAGCGATGTGCCCTCCTAACATGAAAAGATAAGCAGATTCAAGTTTGAACTCATCAGATGTCACAGTAGCGGGACTTTTTAAAAAAGGAGTATTTCTTATTTTTCTGCAAACATATGCCAGATGGGATGGGATGGATGGGATTTCAAGCATATTTTACTAATCTTAAAATTCGATAATTTTTTATTTCCTCTTCCAGAAAATTAGTACAAATACATATATTAATACAACTTCTACTCGTTTGTAAAATGTAATTTTGCACTACATCTCACAGTTACCTATTTTATGCTCCACTAGACAATATTACATATTTTATTTTGAATTTTCAAAATAAAATACGAAACATTAAAAAATATCGCATCATAATTCGGTCATTCGCGGAGGTTGGTGAGGCCAAATACATGCTAGGATCCCAGGGGCCACAGGAAAGGCAACTTTGCAGAAGAGATCAGAAGAACACTGCGTAGAGGCTTACTTTTTTGTTGAGTGCCATTTGGCGGATTTCCATCAGTGTGCTTATATGTCCGCAGAACGGCGTTGGGTGCAAAGCGGTCTTTTTATTGTCAATATTTACTATCGCCAGGAATAACATCGAATAGTTATAAATTTAATATATTTTACCATTCAGTGTAAGTACATCGGGTATTGAGCGCAATTATACCTTAATTCCCCGTGAAATTCTGATCGCTCTTTCAGTCAGCGATACGAGTGGCAACAACCGTAAAAGCTCTTCAAAGCGCGCTAGATGGCAACACATCTACTTTAGACTCCAGCGCTTACAATCCTCAATCGTTATATCCGTGGCCACTGGAGCAACCAGAGGGATCGAGTAGTTAAATGGATAGAGTTTTTGCTTTCCACGCCATGTGTTCAAATCCCGGCGGCGAATGTGGAGATTTCTCAATGACTGCCGCATCCAGTTCTTTGTGTAGGGCACTTCAGATACAGCACTCCGTCCGTCGGATGGGACGTTCTGCAGTGGTCCTCTTGGTGCCCTGCGTTAGTAGCAGGCTCATTGAGACGCTAGGTTTCCTCCGCCCTTCCTCTCTTTCCATGGTCATACCCCTCCCATGCTAAACCTTTCCCCCTCTCCCGATCGCAAAGCTGAAGGCAGGCAAGGGCACGCGCGGGCGTCTGGGAGCCAAGTATCGTACGCATTGCCTGCACGTGATTATCCTGCTGTGGCCCAAGGGCACAGGATACGAAGGAATCGTGGGCACACACACACACACACACCTAAGAGAGGTGAGCAAACGTATGACTGATCACATCGATCATCCCAAAGGGTTAAAAAAAAGGTCTCTGGTGAAAGTGATGGGGTTACTGGATGTCTTCAAAAACTTCATTCACCGTGCTTATGAACACATTGTGGCGCACTAACGCAGATGTGCAATCGACGTGATTTTACTTGCGTAATAAAAAACGCCTCATTTTCTATTCAATAATAATAATAGAATAAATGGCAATTTTTCAATAAATAATTTACACACACAACCGATGTAAACTATCCCCATACTATCCAAATATAATTATTTACTTTTGTAAAAGAAAACTATTTCTTCAAATAGGTAATTATTGTAAGGTATAAGTATAAATTTATACGTTTGTACAAAAAGCGGAAAAATTACGAATTATATTGTAACTAAGAATTGAAACATTGCTGTCAAGAAAATTCATAAAATAGGAAAGACTAAAGCATTGTCATAAGCATAAAACTCGATTATAGCAGAAAAAGTGATCGCAATTAAAATTGGAAAAGAGATAAAAGTTGTTGGCATCGCACGATATGAGTTTTTAAAAATTGTAATCTTCATTGTAAACAATTGAAAAATCAACAAAAAACAGTAAAAAGAGATATACGGCTTTCTAATGAGCGTAACATTTTTTAATAATGGGAAAATGGCAACCCTTAAATTTATTTAGAGCAAAAATCGTTGAAGCACAGTGAGCACACAACTTCAACGCTTTAATCTCCATCAGTCTTGGGATCAGTATTTATGAGCCATACAGGTAATTTCTCTGAATCACATAAAAATGGTAACATCTGGATCGTGGTGCATACTTTGTAGGCAAGTTCCTAGCCTTCCTCTGTGCTACCTGCTCTTGATTCATAAAAAGGTATATCGAGTGCACCAAATAACAATTGCTTCCTACTTAAATTCAGCTAAATTCCTCTTCTGTCAACCAAGTGGCGATGCGAGTGGCCATTATTTTACATTGATAGCTTAAAACCTCTTACGTTGGATATACTTGGTCTGAAGCCTTGAAACAGCTGGCGGGGAAGCTACAAAATAACACGAATGATTTGAAAGAAACGGATGATTTGAAAGTAAAAAATCAACAAAAAGAAGGCTAAGATATTAGTATACAGCAAGAGAGAGGAAGCTTAGACAAACATTAATTATCCTAGGAAATCAAAAGCTTGAAAAGGTGAAAGAGTTTTCATACCTGGGGAGCCAAATTACCAACGATGGACGAAGCAAGAAAGAAATATCCAGTAGAATAGCGCAGGCAAAGAGAGCTGTCTATAAGGAGATGAATCTACTTCCCGCTGAGGAAACGAGCACAGAAGTGAGGAAATAATTCATCAGATGCTACATAGGGGGAATGTTTCTCTATGGAAGCGAGGCTTGGACGTTGACAGCAGCAGATTAGTCAAGAGTGGGAGCATTCAAAATGTGGTTCTACCGCAGAATGATGAAGAGAGAATGGATCGACCGGGTAAGTAACGAGGAAGCGCAAAGAACAGTGGATGAAAACAGAAGCCTTCTAAAAACATAAATCAGAAGAAGGAACAACTTAGTTGGTCACTCACACCATCTGCCAGTAAGTAACGATTATTTGCAGACGACGCTATAGCATACAGAGAAATCCGTTCCATCAGAGATATTGATGAACTAACGAATGACCTTGCTGCTATCCAAGCGTGATGCGATGCTTGGCAGTTAGAATTAAATTTGAAAAAAATACGACGTAATGAATTTCTAGAAGAAGAATAACTCCCCACACCGTAGCTATATAATTCGGGATACCCAATTAGAGACTGTTGAATCCGTGAAATATCTAGGAGTTAGACTCAATAATGATCTATAGTGGAAATATCATATTCGGGAAATAACCGGTCAAGCTAATCTTAAAATGGGTTTTGTTAAAAGAATATTAGGAATGTGCGACGACAAAGTGAGAGATATTAGCTACTTTTCCCTCGTTAGATCACATTTGGAATACGCTGCCAGTGTTTGGGACCCTCATGAAAAAGGCTTAATAACAGAGTTAGAACGCGTGCAAAGAAGAGCTGCCAGGTATGTGAAAGGTCGTTACGATAGTCTTGTTACAGTAACTGACCTCTCAGATAAACTCGGATGGGAATCTCTGTGTCGGAACGTAGATTGAAAATTAGACTAAACCTTTTAGATAAATTCAAGAGCAGTATCTTTTCTGACGAAGTTAACCATATCTTACGGACGCCAACATACTACGGAAGATCAGATCATATGAATAAAATAAGAGAGAAAGATTGTAGAACAGACAGATTCCGAATGTCATTTTTTCCTCGATCAATAAGAGATAATAACGGCAGCAATAGAACTCGTAAATAGATTGCATGACTTGTAGTGTAGCCTACTAACCTATGTAAAACTTAATGCATGTTTCTTAATTCAATTACTATTTCAAACAGCATATAGTAGTATAGTATGTTATTATACGGGACGTTTTTTGGACGGTGTGTTGTGCATGTGGGAGTCCAAATGCATGCTGCATGCTGGTGATTGATCATCCCCTGCCAAACACCCTAGAGGTGGCTCGCAGGGTATTTTGTAGATTTAGATGTGATAACGAGAGGAAAAATAAGGTAAATAATAACAAAACAGGTAGATTTTAACGTTAATTCTTTCCTCGTTCTATCAGTGATATTAGCTGTGTCTTCATTTATTTCATAAATGGCGTAGTTCGCTATGATGAGTTCTTGCAGGTTTTTAATTTCCAGTGCTCTAACCCCGCATGTGTATATTAATACTAATTTGTATTACTAACCGTGACGAATTTGGCCTTTGAATGAATGCGAACGTATTCTTCAGGATAGGTGTTGCAAAGATGGAGATCACACGAAGGAGAGCGACATCCAGGTAGGCCCAGCCGCACTCTCCTGCTCATCCCCGCACCCTTGAACTGGCATCGAAGCCGCACCTCGTGCACTACGTTAAACGAGTGAAGCTTATTCTCCGGCAGTCGTTTCAATTGCATCCGATGAGGAGACGCCAGGAGCGAAAGCGGTCGAAGGAAGTTAGGCGGTTTGTCCTATTCGGACGTTCCTTTTCGCTTCATTCAATTCGCCTTTGTCCATTTGTCAACCTTAAACGCCAGCTTTAAGTGAATAATTACCTATATCTTATCCGAACGGAGCGCTTACCGCGAGATTACAGAAGTCGTGCGTTAATGGCAAAGTAAAAATTTGCTCGAAAATAGGAGCGGGACTCGGTCCATCTTTTAACTATCGGAAAAATGAGCGTCAATGTTGCATTTTCAAAATCAAATAAACAGCGTAGCATCCAAATATCCTGAAAGAAACTTGATTGTAGGTGGAGATTTCAACGTACCTTCTATAGATTGGGAGACTTATAGCTTCATTCCTGGTGGGAGGGATAAAGTGATCTGCGAGGCTTTATTACACACTTTTACATCTAATTCATTGTTTCAAATGGTATCCGCACCAAACAGAGGAGAAAACATTCTTGATTTATTAGCGACAAATATACCACATCAGGTAATAAACGTTGGCAATGTCGAAGGAATAAGTGACCATAAGGTAGTAACTCCTTTTTAGACTAGAGGGTAGGTCATCTAGCGGGGTTATCAAATATTTAATTGAACGTAGCCTCCGAGGAAATCCGCAATGCGAAATTTACAAGAAAGTAAGCCTAGAAGCGTTAACGCCGGACAATAGAGTCATTATTCCCAAAATGCGTGCTCCAGAGAAAGAAAAAATATCAAATATTATTAGTACTGCCAATAAAATTCTCCCGCTGAGTATACAAAAGCCTAGAAAAGAACCAACCGAAACTCTAACTACAAAATATGACATTAACTTGTTGTAGATAATTGCCGTAGCGTAAAAAACAAGCGCGCCGAAATCGAGCATATTTTTCAGGACGCAGACGTGGTCATGGGGACAGAGAGCTGGCTTACGGAAGATATAAGCGACAGCGAAGTTTTTCCTTCAGAATATAAAATTTACAGATGCGACCGACGCAATAGAACAGGTGGCGGAGTTTTTATTGCAGTTAAATCTCATTTACAAAGCGCCGCCCACGAAATAATTGACAACGAAATTGAAAGCGTATGGTGTACAATTAAACAACGGAAAAAAAGGATTATTCATGTTTGCTCTTTTTATAGACCGCCGAACTCCGAAGTCGATGTTTTGTACCTTCTAGAAAATCAAATATCCGCATTTACTCAGAGAGACAGTAAGGGTGTAATAGTAATTGGGGGAGATTTTAATCTTCCATCCATAAACTGGGATACTTACACTGTAAAACCGAATTCAAGGAATAAATAAATCAGCGAGGTATTACTCAACATACTTGCAAATCACTCTCTCGCCCAAGTAGTTGACAAACCTACGAGAGGAAACAAGCTATTAGACCTTTTAGCAGTAAGCCATCCTAAGTTGATAAAACAAGTCGATATTATTGACGGTATAAGCGATCTTTGCAACGTTGAAAGTTGATGTGGTGTCAGCCGTAAAACCAAAACGCAATATTTTCCTATTCGATAAATGTAACTTCACTAAATTTGGCGAGATGCTTAATGACTCCTACAAAAAATTCGTTGCTACATCAAAGGACCAAAGCACAGATGTAATATGGACACGTTTCTTAGAAATTCTGCGCCAAGGAATCAACGAACATATTCCGCAAAAACTGAAATGTGATAATAAGGAACCTCGCTGGTACAACAACGATGTCAGAAGAGAACTTAGGAAACAGAGAAAACTATACAACTTGTACAGAAAGTCCATCACGTCTCGTAATAAATCGAAGGAACTTGAAGCTAAAGAAAGTTACGCTGCTCAACGCTCAATAACCAAGAAATCAATGCGAACTGCAATGCGAAAGTTTAAGAAAAAAGTACTAGGTGAATTACTCGAAGAAAATCCCAAATCCTTTTGGTCGTACGCGAGAGAGCTTCAGGGAAAACATTCAACCATAGATTCGTTATTTGATAAAGATGGTAAACTTGTCACCGAAAATATTGACAAAGCTAACACTTTAAATGCCCACTTTGAAAGTGTATACACTACTGACGATACTCAATTCAATTTAGACATCCCATATACTGAGGATTTGATGAAATAAATATCTATAAAACGTGATGGGATAACTAAACAACTACAATCGATTAAGAATAGTAAATCTCCGGGTCCGGAGGGAATACCCGCGCGTGTCCTCAAAAAGTTAGCCCCACAGATAGCGCCTTACTTAGAGATCATATTCAAGAAGTCA
This sequence comes from Ischnura elegans, assembly GCF_921293095.1. Classification (NCBI taxonomy): domain Eukaryota; kingdom Metazoa; phylum Arthropoda; class Insecta; order Odonata; family Coenagrionidae; genus Ischnura; species Ischnura elegans. Next base: position 9,996,954 of record NW_025791658.1, on the reverse strand, counting down.
CTCTCCGAAGGGAAGTTACCGCCCGACTGGAAAATTACAAGCGTTACACCCATTTTCAAAAAGGGAAACAGAAATGACCCAGGCAACTACCGTCCAATTTCACTAAAATCAATTATAGGCAAGATACTTGAACATATCGTTGTTAGTAATATCATGACTTTCTTGGACGGACGTAACTTCCTCCATGACTGTCAGCACGGATTCCGAAAAAATAGATCCTGCGTAACACAGCTCGCGCTCTTTCTTCACGACGTTATAAAATCTGGTGAATCGAAAAGACAAGTTGATGCACTATTTCTAGATTTTAAGAAAGCTTTCGACACTGTACCTCACAACAAACTTTTATACAAATTACAGTCATGCGGATTAAACGAAACAGTTGTAAACTGGATACGCGAATTTCTCAGAGATCGTAAACACAAAGTAGTTCTTGACGGAATTAGCTCTGATGTTGTAAAAGTTACATCAGGTGTTCCACAAGGAAGCGTAATCGGCCCCCTGTTGTTCATTATATACATTAACGATCTCTGCTCCCGCATTAGCAGTAAAATACGTTTATTTGCTGACGACGCTGTCATCTATCGCGAAATTAGTGATCACTCTGACTATGGAAATCTATCATCGGACTTAAACAACGTTCATCTGTGGAGTCAAGAGTGGGAACTCGAACTTAATCTGAGCAAATGCATGGCGGTACATTTTTTGCGGAATTCGTTCAACACTAACAATGTTTATGCAGTGGATGGCATTAACATAAAGGCAACAGACGAAGTGAAGTACCTGGGAGTTACGACAACCTCGAACCTCACGTGGGGAACACATATAAAGAATATTTGCGGCATAGCCCTGAAGAAATTAGGATTCGTCAAGCGTATTGTGGGAAGATTTTCGGTTGAGAAAGTAAAAGAAAGGTGCTATTTCGCTCTCGTCCAACCGCACCTTGAATATGCAGTGAGTGTATGGGATCCAGTGCAGAAAGACTTAATCCGCGAACTGAATAAGATAAAAGGAAGGCTGCGCGTTTCGTCAAAAACCGTTATGGGCGTACAGATTGTGTTACCCAGATGTTAAGCGAATTAGGCTGGGAGCCGTTGGAGACTCGGAGGCTGCGCGCTAGGCTTAGATTGCTTGAACAATTAAGAATGGATATCTATAAGAGCGACACAGAGAACATAATCTTAGAGCCACACTATATTTCCAGGTCCGACAGAAGCGATAAATTAAGAGAGATTTTTTGCCGAACGGATAGATATGGGAATTCGTTTTTCCCCCGAACAATAAAGGACATTAATAAAAGCTTCTCCGAACCTCGTTAGAGCACTCCTTTTTTTTTAATAGCTGTAAACGGCTGGTGTCCTAACACCCCCTGCCACACGCCTTTTAGGCGGCTTGCGGGGTATTATGTGGATGTAGATGTAGAACTGCAAAGTTTTCTCGAAATACCGCTGTAAATTTTAAAAAAGAGCGTAAAGTTATCATTTTTAAAAGAGCTGATTTTGATGGGTTTAAATATATTCTGAAAAATGCTTACCCCGAGTATCAAGAATCATAATTAAAGTTAAATGTAGAGAATACTTGGAAAGCTTTTCTTTCGCTCGTAACTTCGGGAATAAATAGCTACATCCCTAGTAAAACAGTAAAAGAAGGCAGCGAACCGAGATGGTACGACGCGGAAGTGAGAAGATCATTAAGGCGACAGAGAGCGTGTCACGCTAAAATGCAAAAAGTCAGCACGGATTTATCCGCTAATGAACGCGAGCTAATAATGAAAAAATATAGGATGACTAAAACCGCCGCGAAGGAAGCGTTCAGGAATGCGTTCACGAATTTTAAAAGAAAAACAATAGTGGAGCAGTTACAGGATAACCCAAAAGGATTTTGGTCATATGTTAGGGAAGTTCAAGGTTAACGATCTACCGTATGTTCGCTGAGAAACAAACGACAATGGATATGTGTTGACAAGCAGTTACGATAAAGCCAATTTATTAAATTCCTACTTCAAGAGCGTGTTCACCGAGCCTTCCGAGAACTCACCCGAGACCGATAATAATCCCTGTATACATAAGATGCCAGCTATTGACATTAGTTAGCTCGGAATAGAAAATATGTTGAAATCGCTTAGTCCAAATAAATCACCTGGTCCAGACGAAATCCCTTCTCGCGTATATAAAGAACTAGCCTCAGAAATTGCCCCCTACTTGCAGTTAATATTCAGTAAATCCATCAAGCAACACGAAGTGCCTAATGACTGGAAAATCGCTAACGTAACGCCAAAATTTAAAAGTGGACACAAGGAACAGCCATCTAAGTACAGGCCGATATCTTTAACGTTCATCTCATGCAAAGTCCTTGAACACATCGTAGTCAGCTCGGTAATGAAAAACCTAGACGCGCAAAACTTATTAATTACTGCAGACGACGCTGTAGTTTACAGAGCCATCCGTTCCAGCAAAGATATAGATGAACTAACGAATGACACTGCTGCTATCCAAGCTTGGTGTGATGCTTGGCAGTTACAATTAAATTTGAAAAAATGCGTCATAATGAATTTCTGGAAGAAGAACAACTCCCTACAACGTAGCTATATAATTCAGGGTACCCAATTAGAGACTGTTGAATCTGTGAAATATCTAGGAGTTAGACTAAATAATGATCTAACGTGGAATAAACATATTCGAGAAATAACCGGTCAAGCGAATCGCAAAATGGGTTTTGTTAAAAGTATTTTAGGAAAGTGCGTCGACAAAGTGATAGAAATTAGCAACTTTTCCCTGGGTAGACCACATTTGGAATACGCTGCCAGTGTTTGGGACCCTCATGAAAAAGGCTTAATAACAGAGTTAGAACGCGTGCAAAGAAGAGCTGCCAGGTATGTGAAAGGTCGTTACGATAGTCTTGTTACAGTAACTGACCTCTCAGATAAACTCGGATGGAAATCTCTGTTACACCGTAGACTGATAAATAGACTAAACCTTTTAGATAAATTCAAGAGCAGTGTCTTTTCTGACGGAGTTAACCATATCTTACGGACGCCAACATACTACGGAAGATCAGATCATATGAATAAAATAAGAGAGATAGATTGTAGAACGGAGAGATTCCGAATGTCATTTTTTTCCTCGAGCAATAAGAGATTATAACGGCAGCAATAGAACTAGTAAGTAGATTGCATGACTTGTAGTGTAGCCTACTAACATATGTAAAAATGAATGCATGTTTCTTAATTCAATTATTATTTCTAACAGCATACAGTAGTATAGGTTGTTAGTATGCGTGACGTTTTTTGGACGGTGTGGTGTGCATGTGGGAGTCCAAATGCATGCTGCATGCTGGTGATTGATCACCCCCTGCCAAACACCCTGGAGGTGGCTCACAGGGTATTATGTAGACGTAGAAAACAGCAAAAGGCCTATTACGCAGGACTGATAATGGCAAAGAAAACAATTACGTCGCTTCATTTTGTGATTCAAATGATGTTACGGCCAAGTCTTTGTCAATTCCGTTCGCGATAAACACATCCAATTGCCGTTTTAAGGCTGTGAATTTTGAAGTGTACGCCAAGATGATTTGGTTGATATTTTGCAAATGGTGAATTGATAAGGGAATCCAAATAAAATGGAATGTTTTTAGTTTCAGTAAACTTCAAGTTAGCTACAGATGTATTTGTATAGCTGAAGGCACAAAAAGTTCGATTTAATTATTATCACAACGGATATTTACTTTTCTCTCTCTACAAATAAGCATTTGGTAGCAACGTGAAAAATCGTAAATCAAAATATAATAGCAATTGTTTTGCTAATTGGTACACTCTCTCACGTGTAAAGCATAGATTTGGCTATGACAAGCAGACCAATCCTCAAAAATGAAATTTAATTCTTCACGACTAAAATTTTATTCATATAAATATGAATAGGGAAGAAGGGTAGCCTCACTTACCAATGTTCTCGTAAATCCTGCAATTTTCCATCACGCCAGCTGCGGACACGTCAACTGACATCACATAACCTTGGAGATGAACCACGTCAACAACTGGAAGATTCTCTTGCTTCTTCATTTCAATTGGTGCATTCCACAGATGTATCAATCACTAATTTATGTCACGGTCCGATTCACAAGAGGGAAAGAGGTGGTTATTTGTGTAGAGAATTGGGCTTCTGATTAAAGGGTCACTGGTTTAGTTCCCGAGTAAAACCTTCTTACACCCGCTAAAGAAAATAGTCTCGGTAAAAGGTGATCTAGGGAAAGAAATTGGCCTCTACTACCCTGAATGTGTGAATTTTACACGCCTTTATGCTGAGTTCAGTTATCAATCCTCGGGTTGATTCACTTTCACCATATCACCTCCCTCCGTGGACCGTGTGGTGTGCATGTAGGAATCCTATTGCATGCTGGTCACCCCCTGCCAAACACCCTATAGGCAGCTCGCAGGGTGTTATGTAGATGTACAATTAGACTTCTACTATGGACGAAATTCACTATTTCACCCAAGTAATGGCACGGAAACGCCTTCGTCTTCTCTGTTCACGAATCACGATACACACTTCCACTGGCTGTTTCGATCATTCACCGACTGACGCGAGAAAGTAAAATCTAAAAATATTTACCCACCCACCCTTAAAAAAATTCAACCACACCCGAACACCTGGCTGTCCTTAGTCTGGCTCCGAGAAAGGCTCATTGTGACCAAGTGATCCAAGGAAAGGGGGTGGGGACCCTTTGGAAAGGGAAAACTCGAATGCATGGGTAGGAATGACCCTTTTTCAGAGGACTGCGGTTCTACTACGGCCGCCCGTAACGACTCTCCCTCAAGATTTTCGAGGTAATATATCCCCGGAAAGAATTTTTGAAAATCCATTACAAGTGCAGGGTGGCCAAGGAACTGGTCCCTCTGATGTGTGAAATTCGCACGCCTGTGGCCTAGTTCGGGGTGAGCTCTACACTCACTAATCGAAACTCACCGATCACATCACCGATGGCAGTGCTGAAGGCGATGACATAATTTCCAATATGGCCCACGCATCGAGGATAGTGTTTTGATGATAACTTACTTTGCTGTGGTAAGTTGAATCATCGAGCCACTGCGAAAAATGGAGTGGAAAATGTAAAGGAAGATTTTCCTTGGTTTTGAGAAGGCATTTCGATACCGAGGGAAAACGAAAAATAGCAATAAAGGTAGAGTAAAGGCATAATAGTATTGCGTCATTCACATTAATCCGTCAAAGTGGTTGACTCTTAAACCCGTTATCAAACCCAGGATTTATGACGACATCTCCTGATGAAAGGTGATTTTTGTAATTTATCATTCGCAGGTTGAGCGGTGGAGAGAATGAGAAACCCTCAGAGAAAATATTAAACTGAGCGCTCGAGGAGTCCCCAAAAGCTAAAACCAACAAAAAACTCCAAATCTAAATATTTAAATGAGAAACGGGAAAATTCGGCCAATGAAATGCTTTCAAATAGTTTTCTTGCATTGTAATACTTTCGAATAGTTTGAATCCAAGTATGTTTAGAACTAGAATACCAATGCAACCCATAGAATAATCCTAGTCATCAAAAATTATCGTATTCCACGAAAGAAGTCAATTGTGCATAAAATGCTGATGTCTTCGGAACAGGGTAGTTTCCTTCATCAAAGAAAACGAAAGGCATTGATTGCGATTCTTTACCCAACATTAGTGTATTCACAATATATACAAATCATTATGTTTTAGAAATACCGGTTTAGACGAATGGCAATGGTCAAACTTATCCTCATTTGAAAAAGACCAGACTTGCGCCCATGCGATGCCACTCCACGTGACGTTACAGAGACCTAGTTTCTATACGAGTAGATAGGAGTATTACATCGACTGAGATTACCAATGCATGGATGAGTCACAGAGCTCAGGGAAACATCTCTCTCTACGAAGCTCGTGACCGCAAATATTGCAATAGAGTATTCTGGATTCGACTACTATAAAGAAATGCTCCCACCCATTGTGCTGTAATGGGTCGACGAAAGTCGCAACTCGCGTCGTAATGTTAGAGCGATTTTAATTTCAAGATGAAGCTATAATTGGCGCTGTTACCTGGACTTTATATTAGTAATGGTAAATTCTATCGAATTCTTAATTTTTATGGGTAAACTTCGCGAATACATGTACTGTATTTCAAATATTGAGATTAAAGGGATAACCTCGCGCTCACCGCTTCGCTGCATACATTTTTGAAAACCGATTAAAAAGCACGCGAAGTGATTGAATAATACGAACTGAGGCTTCCTAAATGTGGTCAATTGCCCGCGAATGTGACAGGTATATGGTCAAGATACAGTGATGCATTTGGAAAAGTCACCATAGCAAACATTGTTGAAGCTGAAGTGGAAGCTTATTTATCAGAGATGAATGCACCACCAAATTCCTTCCCTGAGAAATACTGAAACACTTGTGTCTCCTACCCAAGGCTGAAAGTATTAGTGAAGAGATTTCTTGCCATACCACCATCCGCCGAGTTCAGTGAATAACATTTAGTTCTGCAGGAAAAATACGTGATGTAAAATGCAACAGGCTTTATTCTGAACTATACAGGTGAAGAATTCACAAATATTATACTGGTGAAGATGCTTTGCTTTCTGAGCTAATATTTACAGTCAGTAAAAGGAGACTAAATGTGTGAGATATTATTGATAATGATAAGACATTATCAATAAAAGATAGATATTGAAGGAGATACTTTTATTTTAAATTCAAACATGAGTGCTAATATTCTAAAGTAATACCTATCATGTAACACCACTTTTAAGGTATGCTCTAATTTGAAATTTAGCTATTACACTTTAATTACATAGTGATGATATGAAAGATGCTTTTGTCAACCGACTCTTTCACAGAGTAATATATTTTAAAGTGGCTTTCTCGTAGCCTGGAATTAAGTGATATTTTTCTTGGTGCTTACGGCATCAGAATCGATGGAATCGGTATCGCTAGAATCGGAATCGAAATGTTAGAATCGGAATCGGGATCGCAATCGATAAAATATTGGAATAGGCCCATCACTACTACTAACCCAAGTAAAACTTAATGCATTTATTTTATCATTATTTCTAACAGCATATAGTAGTATCCTTTGTTAGCATACGTGACGTTTATTGGACAGTGTGGTGTGCATGTGGAAGTCCACTTACATGCTGCATACTGGTGATTGATCATCCTCTGCCAAACACCCTAGAGGTGGATCGCAGGGTATTATGCAGTTGCAGATGAAGACCGTTTACCGAGGACAACAATAAGCTAAGGTGTCGTCCTATTGGCAGTAGGTCTTTTGAAATTCTTCATGTTCTCCCCTTATGCTTTTTATACAGCTGATTGCAGGTCTCCATGTATTGCTAAGATGAAAGCCGGTGTCCCGATTGAAATTTTTGGAATTTAGGCTGATCTCTAATTCTTCCTTAATTACGCGGTCCCAGTAACGTTGTGCGTGGCAAAGGATTTTTGTATCTCCCCATGTAAAAGCATGGTCTTCATTAATGCTGTGTTCCACCACGGCCGACTTTTCGTGTTGCGCTAATCTGAAAAATCGTTGGTGTACTTTCAGCCTCGTCTCAATCGTTGGGCCTTTCTACCCCACATATAATTTACCACATTCACAAGTAATTCCATAAACCCCTGATGTCTTCAGGCAGATCGGATCTTTCGCCCTAAACAAGCGGTGCCTCAACGCTAGAATGCCAGGCTGGGTCAAAAGAGAATATTTAAGTTGTTTATTTTGGAAGGAATTTTAGACTCATATTTCATGGCTTTAATTATTTACTTTGGTTTACAACTGTGCAAAATTTAGGCCTGATATTATTTTTTATATTTTTGGAATCTCATGCACACCGCACGGTCAAAGAGATATAACGCATACTAACAAAATATACATGCTTATTCATAAAAAAATGCTAATGGTTAGTAATTCCTAGATCAAATACATGCAAGATTAGGACTACGAAAAAAAAACATGCATTGAGTGATCCTAGCGAGCGTTGCCATTAATCCTTTCAATTGAGACAACGTTGCTATCCTTAGTAGTACGAGGGAAGAATTAAATTTTAAATCTCTCCGTTTTGCAGTCTATTTCTTTTATTTTGTTCTCATCATCACGTCTACTATAGTGCGATGGTAAACGAAGGATATGATTCACGTCGTCTGGGAAAATATCTTCTTCGAATTTCCTTAGTAAGTTAAGCCTATACTTCGATCTAAGCTCCTGTAAAGATTCCCATCCTAACTCGTGTAACATACTGGAAACGCTGCACTTTTTGTCGTAACAACCTATCACATATCTGGCCGCACGGGCCGCACTCTACTGTACTCGGTTGACTTCAGTTTTTAGTCCTACCTCGCAAGGGTCCCACACGCTAGTAGCAGTGATTTTTTTGAGCTAGGAAGTTGAAACTTCGCATACACATTCTCAAATAAATTGTGCATAACTACCTAGATTATTTAGGTCCTGTGTTTTCACTTTAACAATATATGTGAGGTCAAAGTTGAGCAAATTTAGCGAAACACGACCACCCTCGATTTTTTCTGAAAATTGCCGACTTTATCCTCGTGCAGTGGTTTTATAAATAGTTTTATCGACAAATCTGTTATACCATCTTAATTGACACTTCTTATTCTTTCCTTTGAAGGGTTTTTAAAGATTTGGTTTCACCAATAACCATAGATACATAACAAAATGGCGGAGCCTGTTTTCAACCCATTTTTTCACATAAACGTAGAAAAAAAGGAGACATTATCACCGGCTTACACTAAGTAACTTATATTATGTCGTTCTTTGAAGCTTCTATATTGTGAATCTAGAGTCAAACGTTGCAACAATTGGCAACCCCGAATTTTAAATCGTTTTTTCGAGGTAGGAGGGGAAAATTATGTCATCCCAGAAAAGTTGAAGACACCATTACTTACACAAACTTACGGATTTTTATTCCATGATTCATCGCCTGAATGTGCGAATGCATTGAACTGAAGGTCCTATTTTCTGTGCATGATCTAGAAATTTCAGCAACATGTTTGCAGATTACTAATTGACGATGAATCACTGAATGAAACACTGAACTTACCAGATGCTAAATATACGAGAAAATCCTTTGAAAGTACCTATTTTTTCACATTATTAAAATCACGATTTATTTGTTAAATATCCTTGAATCCTTATTTAGTTCGGTTGTCCTAAAGAAAGTACACGTGATAGAAAATATCTGAACCTAGATTTGGAATCAGGACGAAAAGCACTTCAAGAATCACCCAACAACATTTCTAGGATAGAAAAAGTTTTTTGTTGACCAGTGTATTTAGAGTAGTAATTCCTTATGCTCAAAATCGCTCCTCACTATTGCTGCCTTACACATTAAGTCGAGCGAATATTTATCCCGTAAATTTTCAGAGTCGAGAAAATGAGGAAGTGGATATGGGCTTTCAGTGAACTGTATTACGAGTGCCGGAGTAAGTGCGAAGAAAGAACGGGAAGGAGGGTTAGAGGGAGATAGCGGGTAAAAGGAAGGCACAATTCCTAAGGATATCGAATGCGCCAAAATTCTAGACAGGAGTAAGAAATACGTTCGAGCCTCGGTTCGAGGCAGGCAAATTCACCGTCACGACCTTGGTGGCTGACAAAAGACCGTATTTGAATTTCCCTCGTCTCATTCCAAGGATAACATACCGTTAGAAAGGGAATCCATTCTCCTGCGAAGCGATGGTGGCGGCACAAACTCTGTTGGGATACTTTTTTCCCCCATAGCACATAATCGAGTGAACTAAAAAAGGGAATAAAAACAAGAGCGAAACAATGGAGGGAGTGATGGACGGACGGGGAAAGAGGAGCCGCTGGACTGCACGGGGGGAGGGATGAAAAAAAGAGACGATCGAAATTGACTGCATTCCTAGCCCGAGTTAAACCACAGGCGTCCGCAAACGCTGGGTACGAGGTACCAGCTTCGCGCACCGCAGCAGTCATATGTTCTCTCCTCGGTCATTTCTTTCTTTTCCGCACTTAACCCTCCCTGTTTTCCATTTCCCTCAACGAGAGCTCACTGCTGCACTGGGACGAACCCATTACCTACGAGGTTACTTCATTTAATTAACTATTCCGAGCATGCTTGCGTTCCTCTGTACGTTACTCAGCATTTATAATCCGTAGTTAATGAAAATAAGCCGTTTTGAGGTTGATTTCAATGACAATTCATCAGTTGATCGCAAAAAGCGCCAATGTTACCTTGAGTGTGCGCATGAGAGTAAAAACTCAACACTGAGTAGGAAAAGTAAACGAGGATTTTATTAAGCATTACTAAATTGATTAGGTATTTTGCCAATTTGTCTGTTACTCAGGCATCATCTGCCTAATTTGCCAATTTTCATGAATTACTATACTTTTGTACTTCCATTTTTTTCAGTCCCATTCTTCTGTATCAAACCGAGTGGCTTAGCAGAAGGGAATGCGTCTTTCGATTTCCCTTTTGCCATTTCGCCTTAGTCCATTTAGTTCCTGCATTAAGAATGTTTGCCTCTCCGTCATGAGCAATTTCTTTCTTTGACGATCCATCGCTTTACGTCCGTTGCGCTCCTCCTTTCCGTATTACCATGCGCTTCCTTGATCCGTCGGTGCTTTTCCCCCCCTCACCCCTCCCTTCATTCGGTGGTGATTTTCAGTTCCCATGGGGATGGGAGAAAGATCCCCCTCTTTCGTGGCTTGGCTGTTCCACTTCCGAATATCTCACCGACGGCGGAGGGCGAAGCTAATCTTTCCGCTGCGCATTGTCGGACAAAAACCTTATCTACGTCACGGTGAGTAGACTGAGTGAGAGGGGGAGAAATTCGCGGCGAAGGGGGGTTGAGCTTTAACCGCGTCTACCCCGGCCACCGTGGCGTGGCAATCGCGTGACGTCAGGATAACAGCCAATCAGCAGCGACTAGCAGACAACAACAAACCGTTTGTAATCGTTTGAATGTAAACAAACATGCCTTCGTCTCAACGTTGTCATGCCTATGGATGCGGGGAGCGAAAAACTACGGAAAACCCAATCAAATTGCATAAATTTCCTATGCATGAGTATCTGTAAGTACAAAATGAAAGAATTTTGTAGTATAAGTCGTCCATTAATCCATTGAAAGCGAGCAGGTTAGTAGCGCGGTTCCGCTGCATGTGCCTTGTGCTTCCAATTCTCTTTCAAACCTGATGAAACGATCGGTTTTGATGTGACATACCATAAATAGCACATAATATTCTTATTCTTAGATTATCTGTGTTTTTTCATAAGTGTTACGTTGTTTACGTGTTGTAAATGGTGTTTTAATGGGGTTAATGCACGTGCAAAGGTGAGGGACTTTGATACTATCAGGTCGTTACTTTCTTGCGTGCGAATGACAGTCATTTACAGTAAATGAGACATTTTCACGGGAGTTCTGTGATTTTTTCTGCGCATTTTGGAATGAAGGTCATCAATTCTTGGATGTGGTATTTGAAATTGAAACTTAATTTGGTTGATATCACTTATCACAAATATTTGATCACTCTTATTCGTTCTAATGTTTTTATCATTATCGAATTTTCATGTGGGGTTTGTTATGATTTAAACTTCCACTTAAGGAGGGCTACTCAGAATCTTTAGCGATGCAGTTATTGTGCACACATTTACATGCATTTTTTCTTTAATATAGGTGTGCGGTGTGGGTTAAAAGAGCGAACAACACATCGTTGATGGGAAAGCCATTGAGAAAAGTGAGCAATTATGCTTACCTGTGTGAGCGTCACTTTTCAGCTGACCAATATCAGTATCCAGAGAAGAAAAAACTTCATGATTATGCCACTCCCTCCATATTTCCTGGCTCTGAGACTTCGCCTATCCTACCAGTTACTTCTTCACCTACAGTTGCTTCTCATCCTACAGTTGCTTCTTTACTATCTCCTTCTTCTTCTCCACAAAGCAATCCTATTCCCATCGAGTCAACTCTTTCAAGTGTCTCATCTTCTTCGACCCTGTCTTCTAATCTTCATAATCCTCTCATATGCAATACTTCTTCCTCTGTTGCTGATCCTCTCAGTTCTGATGATGAGATTTCTCCTGAGTTTAGCCAAACCAAAAAGTCCATGACTCAATCTCTGCCTTCTGTTTCACACACTCCCCCTTCACCTTCAAATACGACACATACAGTAATAAAGAAATTAAGCCTGAAGAAAGTAGGAACTCTATCGCCGAGAAAGAAATTTCTTTATGACAAATGTGTTAAACTAACCAAACAATTAACCAATTTTAGGAAGAGGCAGCAGACAAGGGTGAAAACCATCCTAGAAAAAGAATCGGATGATGTTTGCCGAATGCTATTGGGCAAAGCTGGTCTCAATTCCAGTATTATTATGACAGCTCTGCTGCGGAATTGCAACAAAAAAAAGAATGCTAGGCGATGGACGCTGAAGGAGAAGCTAATGTTCCTATCACTATATAAGAGAAGCCCCCGAAATTATCTGTACCTTTCCACTCTTCTTAGTATGCCATCTGCTTTTACTCTTAAATCTATCCTTCGTTCCATCCCTTTCTCTCCCGGTATCAACTCTTTCATTATAAAACATTTAAGATTACAAGTTTCCAAGATGTCTGAAAAAGAAAAATTTTGTGCATTAATCTTTGATGAAATGTCAATCAACCCTTGTCTGATTTACAATCAGACTACTGATGTTATTGAAGGCTTTGAAGATCATGGTTCTGGAAGAAGAGGCAATGGCATTGTATCTGAAGCCCTTGTTTTCATGGTGCGAGGGCTCAGTACCAATTGGAAAATGCCTATTGCATTCTTCTTTAATTGTAGAAGCACACCTGGCCCTGTGCTGGCAAACATATTGAAGGATGTCCTTAGTGCCACAAGCACTGCCGGCTTAAGGGTAGTGGCGACAGTGTGTGATATGGGGAGCAACAACTGCTCTGCACTGTCCTTGTTGGGCTCCACAAAGATTCACCCTTATATTAGGTAAGCTGATGTGATAAGTAATCCCTATGAAGATCAAGTCCTTTCTATTCCCTCAAGGTACACTTTGGCTAATGAAATCTTATCTTCTTCCAGATTCGAAGATAAAAAAAATATATACCATCTATGACCCTCCACATCTTCTGAAGTGTTCACGGAACATATTTATGAAACATAATATTAAAGGAGAAGAACGAACACAAGCAAATGCTTTGAAATTAACAATATTCTCTAAATAGCCATAATTCTCTAAATAACTAACTTTAATTTTGCTGTAGGTTACAGTTGGTGGTGTGGATATAATGAGGGTTGGGAAATGGACCCACATGGAGGAAACTGTAAATCTAAGCAGAAGGCTCAGTGGGAGCATTTTCCCCTTTCCGAAGATAACCCCCTCTGCCCTCAATCCCAAGTGGCGAGAAAAAATGAGGGTGAGCCATGCTGCTCATGTGTTCAGTAGAGCACTGGCATCTCAAATGGACATTTTCGTTGGGTTAGGTTAGTATGATTTCATATATATTTAAGAAACTTTAAAGAGGTCAATTTTGGCCAGGAGACATCTATGTTATTTTTATTGTCTATTACAGGGTTGATTGATCAAGCCGCAAGTATCACTGCAGAATTCCTAGAATTCATGAAGCAGCTATTTTGCAGCTTTAATGAAAGTGTCCAGAAGGACTTAGATGGAGATTTTTTAGGCCCCTTAAGCGATAAAAGTCAGCATTTGGCATTTTGGGCAGACGCTGTTAAAAAAGTTAACAAATTTAAATTTCTTAAGTTGAGAACTTCTGGGCAACTTATAATTACACGGCCAAAATCTCAAAATGGTTGGCTTATCTGTGAACCTGTGAATCCTCTTCTCAGCACCTCAGGCATTGACAACACTTAAGATGGTGATGTATCAATTACTTCCACGGAAGGAGATTTAAGTCTATTTTCTGGGTCTAATGCTATCTTGAAGAACCTTCTTGGCCAAGTTAGCTGCTTAGACTGTAGAAAATTGCTTTCCTCAGAGCAGTCTCTAATTGGAGAACATTTCCTATCCATTAAGGACATATGCTGTCCTGAAGGGAGGCCATTGTACCCTTCAGCATTAATGATGCAATCAGTGAAGGAGGCTGTTAATCATATGAATGAACATATCCCCTCAGTTGCAGCCAAAGTGGGTGTTAGGAAATTATTAGTTGACCGCTTGGGCTCTGAGGCATTTTCTTGGCTTCACTGTAACACTGTTACTGAAAAAGTTGTAGGGTCAGTAGCTGTATTTGTAATTCGCCAACACTGTGCAGAATCTAAATAGAGGGTTTTTTAATGTTATGTTTAATATTTATTACAGTTGGGATCACCTTCCCATCCATTCCATTGAAAGTACTTAATTTGCTTTATTTTTGAAGGATCGACTTGGATATTATTCATTGATATGAATGCACTTTGCATTATGAATGGATGACTGCAGCTGGAAAATTTTCCAACAGGTTTCTGTAGGCTATGTTTATGTTTACCTATGTTTATTTGTATGAAATTTTTCACCTTGTTAGTTTAGACTGTGGTGGAACGTACGAGTAGTACCTTGGGCGTAACGTTCCAATTTTACTGTTAGGGCGTTTTTAATTTCTACTTTAATGTGTGTTCATTATAACCTGTTTATTTGTATGAAAATTTTCACCTTGTTAATTCAGACTGGTGGAACGTACGAGTAGTACCTTGGGCGTAATGTTCCAATTTTTTCTTAAAAATTTTCTGTTGTAAACCACTCATGTACTGACACCAACATGCAATAAAGGCTTTTGAAGCGTAATCGGATTTTTTTACTTATTTGAAGCAGTAATACCTCTATCCTTATAAGATCCCTACAGAATCATGTCCCTAAATTCGCGCTGGTTAAAGGAAATAAGAAAAAATATATAAATATATTATGTAAGAAAAAATACATAAATATATTATATAAGAAAAAATATATAAATATATTATGTAAAAAAATATATAAATATATTATATAAGAAAAATATATAAATATGTTATATAAGAAAAAATATATAAATAAGATTTAAGAAAAAATACGTAAATATAGCAATATATGCAGACGACATAGGCAGTCAATTCCGATTGGCTCTTATCCTGACGTCACGCGATTGCCACGCAACCGTGGCCGGGGTCGCGGCTCGACCCCCCTTCGCCGCGAATTTCTCCCCCTCTCACCCTCAGTCTACTCACCGTGTCTACGTAGTCGACGGCTCAAAAGCCTCCTCCCGTCCCTTTTACCGGCAATTCCTCACACCTCATGCCATTCATTCCCTGACTCCAGACGATCTGGAAAGGATTGATGACCGAGGACTCGGATATGGAAGAGGAATTGCTTTTTTTCCATTCGGAACGTCCGCTGGCGAACCGTAGTGACTGTTCGTGTACGACTCCGCCATTCTTTCCGTATTGCTTGTATCCGGATTAGGTGCACATTGCACAAAGACCGTGAGATTCGTGGCTGTGCATGGGTTGAAGAATAACTTTTTTTGTGGTTACGTCATGTGACCGACGGCGTGAAAGTTGTGCAGCACTAGATTCACTCTTACTCCGAAACTTTTTATAGGGGATAAAATTGCTCTAATGCAGTCAGCAATATAAAAAGAATAATTACAGCAAAGCAGGATTACCTTCAATTAGATGGGAAGCCTGCCGCAGGGAATTCGAAGAGAAATCTTTATCGCAGTTTTCCCACTCCTCAAGAAGATCAGGAAGGAATAGAAGTAAGACAAGTCATGAATTTTCATTAGACATTGTGATCTAAAGAAAATTGTCGTTGAAGGACAAGCATAAGTGAACAACCGCTGAAGAGGGCCTGGAATAAGTTTCATAGAGGAGATGATGAAGTACGCAAAAACAGAAGAATTGTGTTTTATGTTTTAATATACTAGTTGATTGTATAAAGGAGTGGAGAGCTACGTGGATAAAACTGGTCTTTCGAATGGAAGAGGCGAATACTTAGCGGAGATACTTCATAAGATATGAAGAGTGACACTAATTGTAAATGTGCAAAGTAGAATCATACCATATCGTAAACTGGTCTTTTGATTGCTGACTGATGATCTTGGTTATAATAATTTCCAGAGAATTTATTGCATAGATTGAATGGTACGTCTGCATACTATATCGCAAACCAATTCTACAGGAGTGTGGCAGGAAATATTAGGAAATCCGACGCAGTGTGTTTTATCATATTAGAGAGAACGGTGGTCACATTAAATTGCCGGATTATCGAATTCACAGCTGAAACGCGATATGAATAGAAAAATTTCTGCACCAGTATCCATTGGATTTGACTCGAAATGCAATTTTTCTTCGCTTCCTTTATCTCCATTTGTAAAAGAATTCAAGTTTATACAAAAGCAAGAATATAATATAAGCATGTAGCACTTGCTTTTCATATAATTACGTGCATTTCTCGTGGGTTTGGCGAAATAATTAATAAACGTTTCTTGCCTGGTTTAATTATAATTTATAAAATTGTGTTAATGCTGATCCTACGGCCCGATTACGCTTTAAAAATAAAGTAAAGCATTGGACATTCAGGTTTTCCATTCCCTAGAACAACCCCTAAAAAATTCCCAAGAGGGATGATCTTGCAGGTAATATAAACTAATATAAACTCATATCCATACAACAGAGTATATACTCTGTGTCCATACTATTTAACATCGATTATCCAGGCTAAAATACTCGGAAATTAAAGAACCACAAGCTCTTCGTTGCTACTTTTCGACAATTGTCCTCCCTGTTATAGCCCATTGCTCTCCTATTTGGGCGATGTCGGCTCCGTCAAATCTCCCCGCCTTTAAATCTCTTACTAACTTTTTCTCAAGTATAGTAAAATATAGAGTACCTCGCATGCGTAATATGCCCACTAACAGCATTCTCTCTCTCCATTCACAATATTCCGTCTGTACGCCTTAAAAGTGACCTTAAATTTATCTACAATATCCTAAACTCAATCACAGACTGTCCTGAACTCCTTTCTTTTCTTAATTTCCGAGTACCCTCCCGCCCCACACGCACCCACTCACTGCTCCACACACCACTCCCCAGATTATCACTCATTCAACGCTCACTTTTTTACCGCCTTCCCTCACTTCTTAATTCCCTTCCTCCGAGTATTGATCCCTTTTCCCTATCCCCGAAAGCCTTTACTAAACTTGCTCTATCTTACCTCTCTGAACATCAATAACAACGCTTCCCATTTCTTACCATTGTTACAATGTTCCTTAGCTTAATATACTTGTGTTCTATAATTTCGAGGTTTTGATTCTCGTTATTTTTTATGTACCTACTTGATTCTCGGCATGTTTTGGTTGATGTGATTCCCGTAACATTATATATATTTTATTTCTTGTTATATATTATTTATTCTTATTATTGCGCCACTGTAAATTGGCAATAATTGCTGTATGTGGGCTTTTGAAATAAATAAATAAAAATAAATAAAATTCTAGTTTATCACCGTTGCGGCAAATAATGAAACCCTCATACTCCTACGAACAGGAGATCTATGGAATCGCAAAATGCCATCGAGGAATATTGAACACTAAAAGAAACGTCGACCCCTCACAGATATTCCACAAAGATCTCTTTTTCTTTGATATTGGAGAGAGGGTGGGTCTTTATAAAAACCACCGAAAAAGAGGATAGCGACCGTTGCGCAAAAATTTGAATCGGGAAATGGTTCGAAAAGGTGGAAGGGGTGTGGGTGGGATGGGTTGAAGTGGGTGGGAAATGGAAGGACTGAGGGGAGGATGCAGAATAAGTTAAGGGAGGAGAAGGGGGATGATTCGGAGGCAGGGGGGAGTCACTGGGTTCGTTCTCCTCCGGAAGGCCACCAGAGGCAAGGAGGCAGTGCAGCGGCATGAAGACTTCAAAGGGACGGAGGGAGGTCAAAATTGGGGGGCGGGGTGTGGCAAAAGGCAGCTACGTCACACCTCGCCCGTTTATTTTCCCCTCGTCCTCTTCCCAGGTGTGCGCGGCGATATTAGGATTCCCAAATCCCCGTCGCCATATGAATTTCGATTGGGTTGGAGGCGCACATTGCTCTTCCCCAGTACCTCACCAAGAAGCCGCAACATTCGGGTAAAATTAAGCCACCACAACTAGAAGCAATGTACACAGCGAAATTTGGACGGTGACGATCAGTAAACTGAGTATTCATATTTTACATTTTGTGGGCGAAAAAGTGGCGAAAATGCAACGGAAAAGAAAAAAAAAACTGTGAGAGTAACCCACGTAATCGCTTTAGCTCAGAAAGACTTTCATGAAACAAAATGGATTAATTTCAATCGAATCAAAACTTACCAGCGATGCCACACCGCTTAGTTACGACTACGACACCTCATTAAAATCAGTTCATTGATAAAAAATTCACCTAGAAGGTCATTATTACGGGAGAAAGTTTAATTCATCGCATTAGAATGTTCAGGAAAATAAATTTCAATCCACGATTTATAAAATATTCTAAAATACTTTGCTAGAAAATTATTATCCTAATTTGTTTTTATTTGATACAGCTAATGATTACCATGGCTTGTAGTAATGTTACTTTGAATATACTTGAAAGTCATCGATAACACTTAGTTTGTTTGATACAGCTCTTCATTCCTCTCTTCTTTCAGCAAGCCTTTTCACAGCAACTTATAACTTACAAAGGGATTTATTAGAAATCTACGTAAGGTAATCGACAAACCAACGACACCACACAGATTTGCTCCGAGCAATACTCGGCGCTTATTGCGATATCTCATTAATATCTGTCTTCAATATTTCACGGACCTGCAACTCAAAAGCTCCTCCCCCGGTTTGGCTCCTCTTATCTATCCACTCCACCTCCAAACTGCCATTGCATCCCACCATCCTTGCTCCTTCGTCCGTCGATACGGAGTGCATTCCTAGCGCGACTCAAAACGGAACTCGGCACATAAAATACTCTAATCTCTCCCTTTCACCCCTTTACAGGGCAGCCGCGAAAATCCCTCACCGCTTACCCCAACCCCTTCTCCTCAAAGCACTCACACACACCCACGCCATAACTCTCTCTCCGCCTCTGACAAGGGCACGAGGGCACGGGAAATTTCACACATTTCATTTTTTTGCATTAATCTACAAATGTGCAAAGTTTGAAACAAAATTGGGCGTTACACTCCGTTAATGTTCCTTGTGAGCAGCTCGCCATCCGAAGTTACCACCAAACTCGCCCCTATAGCACACCGCTTTCCCTCAAATCCACCGCAGCGTCATGCCTCCGATGCTGTTGAAATTCCCCGGTACGTCCTCGTGCACCGTCCCCCCTCCCCCACGGCCCTCCATCCCCCGATTCCCTAAGACCACCCTCCCGCGGCTTCAGGGCGGAGTGCGGAAAATGCTATGCGCCCCGCCGAAAATTTCACTTCTTCCACAAAACGCTCCCAAATATGCCGAAGGAGAAGTTTTCTTTCCAACTTTTTCCTTTGCTTTATTCGGGGCAAACCGCACCGTGCTTTCGGTGGGGATCACATGCCATTCCAGCCCTTAAGATGATTTTTACTGGGTAAGCACAGTTTCTCTCGCCAAAATAAAGCGAAAATCAAGCTGAATGATTTAAATATTTTCATAAAGCTGACGATATGTACCTTATTTAAAGTTAACTCAGGCGGGATAGGGAGGCTAGTTCCTTTCCCTAGAGCATCTAGCACTAAGAGGAAATTTGTTTAAAAGTTTCATCTATGATTTGAACCTTTGACCATCGGTAAAATGTCAGAGTCATCACTCCGGAAGGAGTTTCAACCGGAAGGTTAGATTATCTAGGTTAACGGAGATCCAAATCCAGACTAAGCCAAAGGCGCGTGAACCCCACACATTCAGGATAGTGCCAAATTTTCATACCCTAGGCCGTCAAGCAAAAATAAAATTAGCTTTTCTAGAAGTGCGAAGACTTTCCGAGAGTGAACTCGAGACCACTTGTTCAGCAGTCAACTGGTACGTGGAATAGTGTTATCGCAGATAGGCGGGTTGTATGCAAATATCAATGTAGGAGATTTTACGATATTCATAACGTTTCCGTAAAAAGAACTTGGAAAGTTAACGCAATGACAGTAGAAATTAAAGAATGGTATCGAAACGGATATGAATTACATCAACCTGGAGCTCTAGTTCTTGTTTTATATTTAAAAAAAAGCATGATATATTTTTTGCTATTGCCACTATCTAGGATTAATAAAAGAATAAAATGCTCAAGCAAACCTTATACAAACATGAAGGAATCGACTACTCACACCACTGCCCAGGCCAGCAGTACATTGCATTATGCAGATATAAGGTGATAAAACTTTAAAAACCAACTGGCGACAATGATTTATAAAGAAAAATCATAATATGGATTATAACCATCTAGTCATTAAATGCATATGATATGACCTAGGCATCTTCCGTAGGGATTAGGATTATGCCGACGCCGGGTTTCCCTCCACCTATCTTTCCCTATACTCGTAGCTTGAAACGACCTGAACTGTCTTCCCAATAAACCATAACATTGGATTCCTGAGAGTAAAATGCTTAGCCCAACAATCCTCAATGCCTTACTGGTACCAGAAGAAAAATATGGACCTTTGCATAGCCCCTACTTCCATTGAATCGTTCAGCAAACTAATACTACCTCTCATGCCAAAATAATTAATATTTTTGGAGCTTCTTGGCTTGCCATACTTCGGTGCCATCTTTATGAGGCTCATTACGTAAGCAGATAGTGTTGTAGCAGTATCTCTCCTTGGCTAGATACGACATGCATATTATGTGATTCTCCCCCAAGAGATTGGAGAAGCTCAGCTCTATAAGATAGCAGTAACTACTAACAGCATTTCCAAAAATCAGCTATCCCCCTCCCATCAACCCCTGACATCCCCCCTCTGACACAATCCTCCTCTCCGTGACCACCCAACACGCCCCATACAAAAACAGACCATGGCTCACGCAGGTTTCATATTACGAAGGCAATAGATCGTTTCTTAGTTACATAGTCATGAGCTTCGAAATAGTCATGAGCTTCGAAATAAAATAGGTATCAAGTTCCACGAGAATAGCAGAAAGATCTTTCGCTCCGCCTCCATTCTCGCCAACTGACCTCATGCTTCAAATCTCCACGTTCCTCGGTGGCAAATGCAACATGAGTCACCTATTGGACGCGTGAAAAATAATAAATGGAAATGGAATTGGGAGCTGGAAGGGGAAGAAATTGGAGCTGCACCTGTCACTGGTGCAGAGCGAAACTTTCAAGTTAGCTGGGAGCAATAGGAAGTGGTTCCTAACGAAGAATCTCTCCCCCCTTCCACCAGTAAAACTCTTTTCATGCGACTTGCCTTCCGCCTTGCCAATAGTGTTCCCAATAAATTTTTAAATGACGGCATTTATTTTTCGCGATTATATGAAAAGTGAACATTTTCAAGAGCGCAAAAACGCGACAGCTAAGAATGAATGCTGAGAAAAGCCCGTGTGACGTCTGGCTGCTGCTGTGTGAGGCCACGTGGGTGCGAAGCTATGAACGCCGCCACGATGCAGGCTGCTTGCTGCCGAGCTTGAAGGTAGCGCTGAGTACCCTGCTAGCAGGTAGCACTTGGCTTAAATAAGGATTATTATTACCCTAGCAAACGAAGGAAACTTTCCAAACTTCGGCAATTTTAATAGGTGGTTATTAAGAGATGTTTCCCGGAGCTCTGTGCTTCATGCATGCATTGGTAATCTCAGACGACTTAAAACTTCTATCAACCCGTATAGAAACTGGGTCCCTGTGACGTCACGCGGAGTGGCATCGCATGGCCGTCAATCTGGCCTTTTTCAAATGAGGTTAAAATTGACCATTCGCATTCGTCTAAACTTGGATTTCAAAAACCAAACAATTTGTATATAATGAATACACAAATGGTGGGTAAGGAATCGCAATCAATGCCTTTCGTTTTCTTTGATGAAGGAAACTACCCTATTCTTGATCTAGCATAAGTCACCCATAGTATTCTTGGGAGACAGCAAATAAATTTCCGCAATTAGAGTTTTACTTGTATAGTAATACAAGAATAGCGTTGTGCACCAAATGTAATAGGGAGTCACTCAAGCACGACGCGCCGTATTTGACTGACTCCCGTCACGACGCAGTTCTGACATCACCTCTCGAAAAATATATCAGATAAGAGACATATTGACCGATTATAATAGGTTTATTTTGTTTAAAACGTTTTATTTTGTGTCATGATATAAAAATAATACAATACAATGCAATTTACACAACCAATGGCCTCGCAAATACTAACAATCGAGATTTCAATACGTTGGACCTTTAATTGGCCGTACTGTGGGATTATCTCTCACACCAATTCGAAATTGTGCTTCATACATTCTCATAGTGTATTGCAGTGGGTTTCTTTCCCAATCCCTGACTTGTTATCTTTTCTCAACGAAATTCTCTCCGAGAAAATGACAATAAAAATTTAGTATCTACAAAATAATTTTTCCTAAGCATGTAATTGGTTAGAATGAGTCAGACTTCTCACGAAGTAGTTTTGTATCAACGCTGTCTATTCCTAAATTCGTTCTTGGCATGGAAAATTTTACAATATGTTTTAACTTTCGACCAACTGCTCTGATTTTTAAGTATTTTCAAATCTGAAATGATTTACTTTTATATGGATAAAAAGGAATACGTAAAATTTTAACTTCATAAAGCACCACCTGACAAGTCAATGGACTCAGATGGACTATAGTTTCAAAGATAACTGGTCTGTATGCGTAAGCAATGCCATTTTTCCTGTACGTCTAATTCAAACAAAATATTTGCCACTCTCTTAACATCGACTGTCCCAATAACCAACCGTTGCAATTTCCATTCGACAAAGCTTAATCGCTTTCGAAACTTATCGAAAATTATTGTGATTTCGACATTTGAAGGCTTAAAGCAAGGGGAAGGGATTTTTGGGAGATTATGTATTTAAAGGGGCTGTTTAAGTTCCGTTTTAGCATGTTAACACAACGTCAGCGCTACTTGCAGTGGTTCAGCGGGGAAAGAAGTGACGATAATGATTCACAGAGGAGGGGTCCGCTAAGGACGACAGGGCAAATACTTGTCGCGCCACACATCTTCATACGGGCCGCGAAGTAACGAAGTTCACCACGACGAGCGAAGAGGAGGATGACGGGAAGGCATTAACGCCACTTCACGTCAAGTGCCCTCGACTTCTTTCACTTAGCTGCATCGACGCGTTGTCTCGACTTCACTATGACGACGTACCACTCCGCTTCTAACATTACACGTCTCCGGCATTTTCCCCCGTGGCTCTCGGTGAGGATCGGGATTACGGCATCATCAATGAATATCCATCCAGGCACGTAGCCAGTAGGGGTGCAATAGGGGCTTAAGCTCCACCCGATATTGTTTAAGATTTCTCAAAAAATGGTGCGTGTGGCCGATAAGGGACAACGTTGGTTAGGGAATGGAAGTGTTTGTAAAAAGTTTATGATCGAAAAATTTCTTCAATTATTCAATGAATCTCTCCTGACCGAAGTGCGAGGAAATCTTTTCACATTTTGGGCATTTATTGAAGACAGTGGATTTGCGTTAGACTTGGGACTCCACTCTCTCGGAAATAAATGTCTAGCCTCGTGCCTTGTCCATTCCACACGAACACGGCTGAGTGATAATGAAAGTTTTACATTTTTACCACAGTAACACTACCAAATTGCTCCATAGGACATCAAGATATTGGTGCAGACTCATAAGAGGCTATAGAGATCAAATCGGAGATCAATGACATTTACCGAGATAGTGGCTTTGATAATAGTTATGGATGGAAGCTAATGCTCAATTTACTTGAAAACTTGTTCTAGGCCAGTCTTCTTTGGTGACAAATTACTCGCTTAGGTTTGATGCTATTAGAATCCATTATTCAGGATATACAGGATAAATCCTGTTAAACATATTTCTGCATCTGAATTGCTTAAACTTTTACTTGGCATGACATATCAGATATGAACTTTTACGGAGTCACATGCACAGGTGCATTCATACGCCAATGATGAAATATGCCATTAAATCTCGGCTAGGCCGAATTAACATTCGCGACAAGTTTCATACTTAGTTTCATTTTCCCATATGATCTCTCGTATTTAATATTTTTATTGTAAAGAACAGAAACATATTGGCTCAGATCTTTTGCATACACCGTACAAATTTCAAGACAAAAGCGTCGGTTTTAAACGAATAACACGACACAAGAGAAGTCAAGATACGATCGATCACAATTCAGGATGAAAGACCTATTGCAGCAATACATGTAAAAAGTAACGGCTAGACCACCCACACTTTACGGTTTAAAAAAATGCCAGATTGTGCCTTGATGATGGACGGAGGTGGACTCATACCACAGAAAAGTTTTCAGTCGTAAACTCATTAAACCGATGTGAACCCCGAGGAAGTTTCATTGACACGATGCAGAAAAAATGAAAAAGCTGAAAATCATACGTCGCATTTACTCTGCTACCCATCTAACCATATCATTATCTGATAACGATTTCTATCGTAGAAATTTGATGCAATTAATTTTATAATAAACCTTGCAATCTCCTACAGTATCCTTATTACTTGATCATGCCGTAAAGCGGCGGAGTGCATCAGCCAAATAAAAAGAATAGGATTGTTTTCTGCAGATCATCATGCCTCGTGACTCAACCGATCATATTCTCCCGCCTCCTACTTTGGGTGTTTAGAAGACTTCTCTCGCTCTCGTTGCTGGCCTTACCGCCCTAAATACCACGAAAATCGCTGATCAGTTTCAAATGGAGCGATTTTCTGATTCCACGCCAAAGATATGCAGAGTGCAAACTCCTTTCACGGAGTAAAAAAAAACAAACACATCGATTAAAATTGATAGTCTATTAGGTTTATATTGGCGAAATATATTCAATTTAACTAGCTATTTCTGAGTAAAAATTTAGCAAAGTGTTTATCAAGAAGCCCATAGTCGTTATTATATTTAAATGGTATTTACCAATTTTTTCTGCCTGCTTTACTTCTCGAGTTCAGTGAAGCTCACTGTTCATCATGTGCTAACTCAAATCAATCAACAAGTATTTATTTCGTTCAATGGTATTAGGTTCAACTATGTGGAAGTTATTATTCGAAAATGAACAGTCAACGCAGTCTCCTTTTCATTTTAGGTATTTATTTGTTCACTGTGCTTAGATAGCATTTCAGAAGAAAGGAGAAGGAGTGGACGTTCAGACTTCGTCGTGTTGTAAGACTATTTCCGAATGATAAGGTGCTGCTTCGCACTCGTCCGACCGCCCCTTCGATATGCAGCGAACGTATGGGATCCGGAGTAGAGACACCTAATCCGTGAACTTAAAAAAATACGAAGGCAAGCTGCGTGATACATCCAAAAATACTTCAGACGTAAAGAAAGTACTTCACAGCTGTTAAATGAATTATGCTGGGAGCCTCTGGGGACTCGGGAGGCTCCGCGATTGGCTTACATTGCTTGAGAAATTGACAATAGATATCTTTCATTGCGACACATATAAAATCATGATAGATCCCCACTACTTCCACGTCCGAGGGAAACAATTAATTGAGAGAGATATATTACCAAAGGGGTTTGGGAATTCGCTTTTCCCCAAAAAAATAATGAACTTAAACAAATGCTAGAACGAAGCTTCATTAGGGGGGATCTATTAATTATGTTACATGATCCGGGCGATTTTTGGGCCCGCCTCCCCCTTCATGAGATATCGTGAGATTTGGCAAGTCCCTCCCTCTTATAATAATAATAATATTTATTGACGGATATTAATAACCCATTTCAATCGTTACAAACATATTTAATATGAGAAATATAAGAAAAAACTTGAAAGTAATTTCACAGAAATATCATACAACATACAATGAAAAGTGATCTCAAAGACATTAATGAAGAGAATAATTACAATTACATTCAGCATATTAAAAATAAATAAATTTCACTCGAGAAACTGAAAACAATTATAATTACACCAAAGTACATTACTCACGTCACCCACTTATCTCACGTTAGAATTTTCAAAATGCGTATTTTCATTTGTAAATACGTTAATCTATGTTCTTCACCGTGTTGGATTTATTAAAAAATTAATTGTTTTTATTTAAGATTAGTTAAGGTCTGTATTGAAGTCTAGAGTCATATTTTAAACTGCTTCTTGTGGAAAAAATTAGGGAATAATTGCCGACACTCCCCCTACCTCACGTGGGATCCGTCACGTATTCTTCAAATACGATGTTCGTATAATTAATCAAATTTAATTTTAGTAAAAGTTTTGGATGAATTTTAATCTTACCAATCATAATGGTTTCAAACACAGTTGAGAATTTGTAGGCGTTAAAATTTTAAAACTATTCTTGATTCCATCACCTGAAACATTTTGTAACTTAATTCCTGGCTCGCCCTTGCCTTGTTATCCTTCAACGGCAAAAACTCTGTGAGGCAAGTGAGGAAATAATTCACAGGATTTTGATACACTTAGAGGAAAATTTGAAAAAAAAGCTGGTCATCACAAATTTTTGAGCAACAATCCTTTCTCTTTAATGGCTACGATATGAAAAACATGTGTTAAAGACCGCTGAAGTTGTAATGAGGACCGCATACGATTCATTTTAAAAACATTCTGAGAACTCTTGGTAGTGTGCGCGGCACATATCGGGATATTCTCTTGAAATAACCTGTAAAATCGTGATAATATTTCTGGAATGAATATCTAATGCATCAGCATTCCGAAATTGATTGAAACCTACAATTACTTCCAATTTATTAGAAATTTTCGCGTGATCATATTCTACTGCTCTCAAATAACTTAAATGATGCAATTTTATAAGTTTTTAAATTTATGATTGCATGCTCACACACTCGTAACCACTCCATGAAAATTCCACTAATATTAAGCCAATTTGAATTATAACTGAAATAATTTTGACCTTTGGAAAACATCAGTGATATCGACCCTCAATATTTCTTACATTTAATACACTTAATAGCGTTGGCTAATAACGAAAAGTCAATTAGTCGAATAAACCTTGAGTAAATGGAATAATACTTATAGATAATTAATCATGGTAGTTTCATTTTTTCTCGATAAAAACTTTTTTTTTACTATTTAGCATTATCGTCAGCTGTTAATAATGGTTTTTACTTCAAGCATTTACAACAATTGCATTGATAATAAAAATACATTGTACTGGAAAAGCATGGAGATTTGAACAATATTCCTGTAGACGTCCTCAACAATATAATAATTTTTATATCAACCAACATATTAACTGTTGCGAGAAAAATTCACTTGATTCAACTTAACACGTTTAATATGCCGCTATTTAAATATTTCTACTTTCAATGAACCACTTCAAACGAGAGCACGACTACAGTAAGTTATCCAGCTAAAAAGCAATTTAGATTTCATCATTCCGTTGAGTTGAGAAATAGGAATTCATTCAATACCATCCACATTCAAGTTGAATTGAGTAGAACTTATGTTGCAAAGAAATCTGTATTTCCTCACTGCCCCGCAAGTCATCTCAACAGGAGTGTGACGGAAGACGTGAGCAAAAAAATGAGATGCGCGTGTTAGGTTCCATCCAGCATTTATTGAAGTCCATTTTGCTGATAAATAATGCCTATACCTATCCGTTGGGCAATATATCACTTAATTAGTCATTTAAGTGGGAAATAGAAGCATAGGAAAATTCTAAAATGATTGTAGGATTTCTTTTCAGGGACTCCACCGAGTCTGGTTATCAATGCTCGACGCCTTGATGCTCGACTAGCACATACTTACGGTGGAGAACCCGATCAGAATTCTCATTATCAGTGGACCGCGAAAGCCTACGATCATATCTCTAAAAAGATTATACTCTCCGTGTCGCTCATAGAATTGTTATTCTCTCTAGGGTGGTTTCCTATTATTTTTTATTGCCAAAATCGAAAGATTATTATTCCTGGAGTACGCATTTCATGCCCTTAGATTTATGAATTAAGATATCTATTTTTCGCGACTAAACGAAAAGTGAAAATTTTCAAGTGCGCGAAAACCAGACGGCTAAGTAGGAATGATGGAAAAGTCCGTGTGACGTATTTCTGGTTCCCAATGCCGCCCTGTGAGGTGACCTGGAGGAGAGGCTTGAGCGCTGATACGACGCAGGCTGCTAGCAGGTAGCAGAATACCCAGCTAGCAGGTAGCAGAGTACCCTGCTAGCAGGTAGCGCTTGGCTTAAATAAGCATTATTAATACCCTATCAAAAGGCCGTTTTACACGGTACACGGAATTGCGCAATCTGACGTACGTACGTAGGCGCAATCAAAATTGCGTCGTGTAAAGGCCGTTTTATAGGGTACACGGAATTGCGCAGGTTAGAGCTGCATTAATTTCTAAGATGGCGTAGAATTGCGCGAATGCATGAACGAAATTAGAAAAGGGGCTATTTTTCCGTCTCGCATCCACGCATTCTCGCATTATTATTATAGTATTCTACCGATTAAGGTAGGTTTCCATGGAGTACGCAAGAAGTGATCTGGGAGCCTCCCTTTCCTTCCAGCACTGCCTTCTTTAACTCACAGTAAGGCCTACTCTCTTTCAATCTATCTAAAAATCCTATTCTTTTCCTTCCCCTCCCTCGTTTCCCTAACATTCTGCCCTCTAACCATTCTCGCATGTCTTCTAGCAATTCACCGCTTTACAATGACAATTGCCAGCGAGAAGAAGCACCTGACATCAGCCTTACTAAGAAATGGATACAGCGCCAAGATAGTCCTGAAAAGGGCCGAGAAGGAAGAAAACAGAGGACAAGTGCCCGCGACGCCTGACCCAGAAGATGCCACCAGGCCGGATCCGAAGGCTTATGTCACCATCCCCTTCATCGCAGGGACGTCTGAGAAAATCGCGAGAGTATTGAGGAAGCATGATGTAGTGACCAGGTTCAACTGCGTCACTAAGATAGCTGACATTCTACCCGCGCCCAAGGACAGAATTTCACCACTACTCTCCGAAGGCGTGTACCAAGTGCCATGCTCTTGCGGTAAATGGTACATTGGTGAAACATGCAGAGCGCTGAACACCCGTATGAGCGAACACCGAAGAGCGACCAGAAACAAACAGTTCAAAGCCTCTGCCATCGCGGAGCACGCCTGGAGTGAATCCGGACATTCAATTTTATTTGACGACGCCAAAATAATTGCGAGAGAAGACAAGTACTTCCCGAGAATAATAAGAGAGACCATTGAGATAGTCAAAAGACCAGCGAACTTTAACAGGGAGGGTGGCTATCCTTTGCTCAGCGCGTGGAAAAGGTATATTCGACGCAAATACGAGGACGTTCCCTGATTGATCGAAAGAAATCCACCGCATTGGCGCCAAAAATCGACTATATAAGAGACGACTAAAAGCTTCACTTAGTGATGGGCAAAGTCGATCATTTTAGTGATTCAATCATTTTGATTCGAGTCACATAAATGATTCAATCAATTGATTCAATCATTATGATCGAAAAGACTCAAATGAATCAAGATCGAAAAGACTCAAAGGAATCAAGATCGAAAAGACTCAAAGGAGTCATGATTGAAAAGACTCAAAAGGAATCAAGATCGAAAAGACTCAATCAATGGATGTAATAAATCACTTTGAATAATCGAATAAATACTGCCATCTGCGAAGAGCATTGGTAACGCTGATTGCTATCCATATTATCATTTCATATACTATTTTAATTGTGAATTCCTAGATGAGTAAATTAGATTGAAAAAATGAAGGAAGCAGTGTCATGAAAATATTTGGGAAGGCGAAACTGCCACAGTTTCTTAACACTAATAAAATAATTTCTAACTATAGTTGATCAAAATATAACACAAAATACACCACACAATGCATGAATCTGATCTGCAGGATAATTTTATGAACGGCACAATAAAATATAACCAGCTTTAACTTCTACTTCTTAACGTTCTCCTACAGGAGTCATCTTAATATTTTCCTTTTACGTGTATTGGTGTTAATAATACTGATAACTGCTGGAAAACATTTAAGAAAAAGATTACACAAGTATTCAGTTCTTCATAACATAGTATTTAATTTTCTCACAACTATTTCTGCCCTGAGGAAAAGAGATCAAGCATCGATCGTTCCAAATTTTGAAACAAACCGGAAACCGAGATGATTGATATGAAACCGGAAGTCGGAGTGATTGATGATCGACTTGTTTAACGAAATGAATCACGAGTCATTTGATTCACCTAGTGATTCAATCTTATTGATCGAATCGTTCATGATCGACCCATCACTAGCTTCACTTCATCCTTCACCTGAGGACGCTGGCAGGAGAGCTGGCGAAACTGTTGTGGTTCTTCGACAACGGACGCGGATGCAGCCCGAAAGAATGCTGAACTCAAGTAATCACCGCGGATACCTGCGTACGAATATTATGCATTTTTCAGGATATAAGGAGCTTCGAGGTAACTGGGGCATGGGTAGATTATTTGCGTATTCATGCTAATTTTTAGTTATCCGGTTGGCACACCTACTTGTTCTTTTGATCCTTGAAAAAATTCCTTACCTCATTTGCAGCTATTTTGTGATTTTTGGGTGCTGTGGAATTTTAGGGTGGAGATTTTTCATAGCATATTCCTATTAATAGCCTTAGAAAACCTTTTTCATAGAAACATTTATAATTTAAAATAGCTTTAAAGATAGTAGGCATGCATTCAAAGACTTTTGTTCACGTAAAAAAAATTCGTACGAGCTTTAGGAATTCCTTCCTGTGTTCGGGTGGGCTAACCTCTGCAATCTCAGGGGTTCATAACGCATTGCCGGCAGTTGACCAATATTTAAACCAACCTAGAAACAATTGCTGCCTCATCTAGGCCCCTTTTTCGCTCATCCTAATACCAGGCTATTGCTAATTTGAATACCATTTCATTGCTCGCGGAGTTTGTGAATGTAAAATTAGAGCTGGCTTTAATTTGAAGTCCCATTAGTCATTAGCAACTACGTGAAATAGTCTTTAAATGCCTTGAAATCTGACACAGTTTTCCTTCCCTGAAAATGAATGAACGAGATTGCATTCTTTTCCGAAACAATATCGTCTCGTCAGCACTAAAAACTAGTTGAGGAAGAAAGGAGCCACTTTTAATCACAGCTTGGAGTTCATCAGAAAATGTTGCGGCGACTCCGCAATCAACACTTGCAGATTCACCTGATATCGCCGCACTGAAAATACCTGCTTGCCGTGTAAAACCCTGAAACCAACCGGAGTTTTCACTAAATGTCTCGGAGAAATTACCAACCTTGCCTTTTCGTACTAATTCAAAATGAACTTTCCGTATGTGCTGAACGCTTGGTTAAAGTGGGTGCGGCTGAGGTCACTAATGTTTTAACTTCGTCTTTATTCAGAATAAGACATCGCGAGTTTAACCTTCCGCGCAATATCGCTTTCACGCTCTCCATTTTCAAAGCAATTTACCTCTTTCAATTTATCTTTTAGGTTTATGGTTTTCCTTGATATCTTCTTGATTTTTCCACCCGAATTCCATTTTTTTCCATTGCTCTCTTGGTTTTTAGTCTGTATGGCTCTATCAAAATCACCTTCTATATCTGCACTGTATTCCTGAGACGCAGAGGGCCTACGACCGCTGGAGGGGAATGAAGCCATTGCGTTTGAGTCTCACTAGCGGACCCCTCTATGTTTTGATACTATTCACACGGAACGAGGGCACAGCTCCATTTCTCCCCCGTGAATACCGATGACCTTGAAGGCTTTAGCGTAGACCCTCTACCTGGGAGTCAATCGCCCGATAACCTATGACGGAAAAAATTGCGTTTCAAACCGTATTACTTTCTAAAAACTCATTTCCACTAGCTTCACGCTTAATTGATGATCTAAATTAACTATTGTCATTCTGTTAAGGAGACGAGATAAATTAGTTCGGTAGGCCGGCTAGGAGTACAAAAGAAAAATTTTAAATGCCATCGAAACTTCAATCGTAGAACATGGTCAATAAGAATTTTTGAAACTAGAACCAGTAGCAGGATTAAAGTGACAATTTTATCCTATTTTCCCCCAGTTCAATCTATTGTTTAACTTATCCATTTATCTTATATTGTATGAATTTTTCAACATTGATTATAATTAAAATCACGATGTGTTAAAAAATACATTATTTTTAAGTTTGGTGATAATACCTGATGGTGAATAGTGAGGTCTAATTGATAGTATTTGCTTATGTTTCCTATGAATGTTACAACTGAAATTCTGTGGGAAAATGAAATAAATGAATCAAATTTGCCGTACGTGCGTAGTAAAATTATCCTTTCCGATTTTTTCAGGCCTATGTTGAAGTACACCTTTGGAATCTTAAACCAATTAAAAACTAATTCAAGTTCCATCTTCGAGAGTACTTTCATTGTTACGAGTGAAATGTTGCTAATTTGTTCTTTTTGTATACGACAAATTCATTAAATTCGACCATGAATTGAATCCGCTATACGTGAGATTAATAGAACCTTTGGGGTACCATGCTCTAGAAAAAACCAGCTTCATTTTCCAAATAATCCATTTTCTTATAATAAAATAAGACGCATCATCAAATGCGGATGAGATCCTCAGGGAATGAGGCTCTTATTTTTCAAAATATATTTCTATTTCCAGCTGAATAAATTTCGTTCTCTTATGTATATGATGCGTTAGCCTTGGCCAAAGGGTTGCGGAGCCGTGGGAAGAAATGTTTAACTATTCCAAAGAATAAGTTAGTAAAAGGACTAAGAACCAATGCCTCACGAAGAAAGCACTTCGGTTCACAGCCACCCCGGAATTCCTTTGGCTTGTAGATCTACTACCATTGTTACAATGAGAAAAGCGAATGCTTGTAATTCTCGCCAATTATTTTATATCGAAATACAAATGCTAAGAGAGAAAATCTGACGTTAGTGACGAGATCAGAGAGAGAGAGACGAGATCACATCATCATCAGACTACAGACCAAGTATCAGGAGCAAAAATAACAGTGGTACAAGTTTCTATGATTAATGGATTGTAAGTTCAAGTTTCGTGTTTCTTTCTACGTAAGTTAAGGAACAAACAGCTCTTACAAGTGGTTACGTTGGAGCATAATTCCAGAATATCTGACGAAAATCGTCTAACACCCAAACCTGTAGAGTGGTAGATAAAACTGTAGATGCGCCGTATGGAATTACTACATAATCAGACCATGTTACTGACGCTGACATATAAATAAAATGAATCACTAATGTTTTTTTAAGATCGACGTGTTAAATGTGATCTCGTATCTCATTAATTTTTAAATTGATATTCACCCAATTTGCTTTTCACTCAAAACACGTGAGTATTATGCGTAGGTACTTGTACAAAATGGACATGAATTACCCAATAAACCTCAAAACCATTGCATAAAATAAAATAAATATTTTGTACCAATCTAGGGGAACCCCTTCCACGCACCCACATTTTTTCCCACGTCCTCCCGCTCTGCCCCCTTCCAACGAAGTAAAAATAGATTTGAGATCCCGAGTCACTCCTCCTCTGCCACCTTCCCTCTCTTTTTGGTTTTATTGTTTTATTCAATCGTCCTGCCTTCTTTTCGTCTGGGAAGCGCTCATATTTCACGTTCCCACGAATATAGCGTTTGTTTTTCGACGCATATGACCTACGGAAACCTCGGGCTCTTGAGTCTCTCCTCTACTGCCCCATCCCTCTGCTCTTTGACTTTCATTTATTTTTTCAATCGTCCTGCCTTCCCTTAGTCTGCGAACCGCTCATATTTCACGCTCCCACGAATATAGCGTTGCTTTTTCAATGCATACGACATACGGGAACCTCAAAATCATGAGTCACTCCTCCCTTGCCCCTTCCTTTGCTCTTTGACTTTCATTTATTTTTCAAGCTTCCTGCCTCCCTTTCGTCTGAGAATCGCTCTTATTTTGCGTTCCCACGAATATAGCGTCAGCTTTTCGATTCATGAGACATGCGGGGACCTTCAGATCTTAAGTCTCTCCTCCCCTTCCTCCTCCCTCTGCTATTAGGCCTTCTTTTATTTTATTGTAATCAAGATAATATGCGAGTGGTTATATGATTAAGAACATAGGTATCCAATTATACTTTTGGGGGATAGTAAAATCAGTCGAATTCATTATTTCCCTTTATTTTTTGCGCAATATATTAATACTGAAAAGACGGTTTTCCTGATACACTAATCCTTATTTATTTTACTCAAATCCCCCAAAATAATTATTTTTGTGCCAATTAAAATACCGTGATAGCAGTAATGTTGTTATTGCAGTTACCAGAGCGCAAGTCCTTTTAACTGACTTTGGACTAAGTAAAAACTGGAGCGGTAGCGCGGGATGACGCGCACTCGGCTGCCGCGCAGTCCGCCGAGGGATCAAAACTCCTCGAAGGCGCTTGGGCAAGATAAATTCATAGCAGAACCAGGCAGAGCGGTGTTGCCAAGCAGTGGACGCCACTTGCTGCTAAGACTGTACGGAGATATTCGGGGGCACGGTATTCACCGCGGTCAGCGCCGCTCTGCCCGGAATTATGCCGAACTAATAATGTACGAAATTTGCACATATTGCTAACAAATTGGCGTCCATACTAATTTTCGGAAATAGTGTCTACATGATGTAATTAGTCGATTCCAGCGATTTTTACACGTTTGTAATCCGGCGTCCGGTATACGGCCACCAAATTACACTCGGACGCCAGATTGAATGCAACTTGCTCATTAACGGGTGCCAAAATTTTTAACATTCTAAAAACACATCACCAGTTTTTACTCGTTGGGACGTAAGTCCCCAACAATGGAGGAAAATGAGGATTACACCTCGGGAAAATCATTGATAGATGACATTTCAGCCACTCGGAGGAAGTATTTCCGGAAAGGCTCGTCAACAGGTCGGTTGCAGTTCGAAGTTTAGACTTAAAACTTTATGCTGCATTATCTCTGCATTCTCTTCGGGTTTTCACCGCGTCCGTTGCCTTTTGGCGAGAACAGTTTCGACAGAAGCCAACGGACGCGGTGGAAACCCGAAGAGAATGCAGAGATAATCTGATCAACGCCGCGAAAATCTTCGAACCTACTTTATGTTGCATGATTGAAACAAATCCTGTATTAGTGTTGAAAATCAGTATTTAAATGAATAACTTGTTATCAAAGGCAAAAAAATAGGTTTTGGACTGTTAAATTGTGTACGAAAAGCAATCAATATCTACTACACATAGAATCAAATATTTTACAACAATTAATGAATGGATAACTCAAGATTCTCACTCGATAACATATTTTAGCCTACGGATTAGGATTCCCCATGAGGCCTACGAAGCAAATTCTGTTTTCAGTTTCGATTCACAAAACTGCATACATAATAGGAGGTTTAATTCCGAAAAAGGGGAGGGCGGATAGTTTTGAATTGCCATATTTTTTTAGTGCTGCAACAACTTACAATCGGAATATGCTAAAAATACTCCATTTGATAATGCTATATAAATGCTAACCGAGTAAAATGTATCTTTGGATATTTCGTTTTTCGGCCCCTGGGAGAAGGGAATCATTCATATGATGAGGCAAGAATTTAAGCTTTGAGTGAACCCGGGCCCTATTGCAGCCGCTATTTGCTTTACTTTTAAGAACCTCAACTGAATGCTTACGCTAAAAACAAAACTTTCCTCAAACGACAATGCGTCTTGCTATTGACGAGACGACGATTACCACAACTATGATCAGAATACGGTCTCAAGGAAAGGCAAAAGCATACATTAGATGATCCCCGGCCCCTTACGTAAGACCCGAAGTAGAAACCTGGTACAGCCGAAAGAAACCTTTTCATTTTCGACGTGGAAACAGAATGGGCCATTACTCATCCCGCAATCAAGCAAACAAATCAAGGTCACAGACCACCTCTATTCCCAAAAATGCTACTGCTGATGCATACCTCTTTGTGTTCGTTTACAGCTGCGCGCTCATTCGCGCGCGCTCAAGAATTCATTAACAAATACTTTTAAGCTTTAGTTACCAACTGTGGTGAAGAGGCTATGACCGTTAGCGCAAGGCAAGCAGTGCATTGTTTTTCAGTGTAGAGATCCAATCTCGCATTCCTATTTTATTGTAATATTCCGGCTCTTGGTGTTGTTAATAACATTTACACCCCACCAAAAAGAGGTATTTCCGAACTGAAGTTCTGAAGCACACTACGCGAAATGTATTTCATTTGATACATTGATTTGATACATTTCATTTGATCGTTCAACGAAGCGATGAACATCGATAAGATTTATATTGTCTCTTGAAGCGAAAAAATCTTCCCTCACGGAAAATCTCTTTCTCGTCAAAACAACAGCTCACCTCGCCAACCTATCTGATGGCAATACGATCTCCTTGGGAGGCGGGAGCTTTCAACGTAAACCCAGGCCAGTAAGGAAAGCCTGACGAGGTGCGTTCATTAAAAACTCATAACTCCCCATGTAATCGAGACGAAGTTACAATTCTTTCACCAAAAATAAATTTATAGTTTTGTCCAAATTTCATACTCAGCATATATGGACCTATATCGTAAGATACGAAAGTTAGCAGGCGATTGATTTTTACCCTGCAAAATTCCAGATTTTTCGACCGAAAGATATATAAACACACATAACAACGTTGAAACTGAGTTATGAACAAATTACAGTTTACCAATACGGCAAAAAATCTGCTATAAACATTTCCTGCAAGTTTCAACTTTATACTAAGAACAGTCTGCCGGAAAATGGATTAGGAATATAAACTCGGAAACTCGGAAAAAAACTAGTCGAAATTCGAGAAAATATTTTGATAACAATTGTTATGAACAAAATCGAATAATTAATGTCTTCACTAAACGTAGCAACCCTTTCTGCTTCAGAATATGTTTTTAGACATGTGGAACGAGCTAATTAAAAAAATTGCCAAAATTGTTCATAGCCATCTGGTTAATTGTTCTAGAACTACACCAAAAACGTATACGATTTTTGTACGTGTGGTGAGCTCTCTATATATACTTACTCTATGCTTCTATCTACTCGTATAGAAGCTGGGTCCCTATGACGTCACTTGGAGTGGCATCGCATGGCCGCCAATCTGGAATTTTTCAAATGCGGTTGAAATTGAACATTGCCATTCGTCTAAACAGGTATTTCTAAACCCAAACAATTTGTATTTTATTAATACACTAATGGTGGGTAAGTAATCGCCATCATTGCATTTCCTTTTCTTTGTGGAAGGAAACTACCCTAAAGCTCCATCAATCCACGGCTACCATCTCGTCTTCGAGTCTCCAGCGGCTTGGCTACCTCGAGAAAAACCGCAGCTATTTTCATAGCACAAGAGCATAGATTCCATGATGACAGATACTCGACTGTGGAATGTCGATGTCATTCGTCAATGTGCATGGGCGAGCAAAGGCACACGGGTCAGCAACCGCAAGAGGGGAAAACCCTCGCCACGTGTGTTTGTGCCTGTTTATTCCTTTTGACGGTCCCTCACCCCCCCGCAGCGCTCCCCTTGTATCTCTCTCCCTGCCCTCCCATTCCATTCGGCAGACATCCTCTCTGTAACCACCCGAGGAGAGAACTCGACCAGTATACACTCGGCTTCCTCATCCATTTCATCTCCCTCCCCTCCTATCTCGGCAGCTTCATCTCCGACTCCTCCCCCTCCCTATTTCACTTGCTTCACTCCCGACGCTTACCAACAATGGGCTGCGCGACTACCACTAGTACAGTGGTTCCCAAAGTGGGCGCTATCGCCCCTTCGGGGGCGTTGCTGTAGTCTATGGGGGCGAAAAGTGCCAAGGGGGCGGCGGAGGGTCCTGACAATGTGACAAATTTGAAGGTTCCGTAACCTTCCTTTTGTCTTCTTTTACAAGCCTCGTTTCGAAAGTTTACATTGTTTCCTTTATCTGGAAGTAATTTAAATAATGTGTCTTCTTACATTTTAAAGTAAGAACAATTGAAAAATTTCCCAAGCCTTTCTTGCACCATGGAAACGTTTGAAGGGGTGTAGTCTCATGTGTTCTATCGTTGGTACAACTTCACGTCACAGACAACTTCGGCAGTAAAGTTCAGTGCGTATAAAGCGGCTGTGAATGCAGAGAGGAATCAGGTCATCTGATAACTAGATTCGGTAGTTTTACACCAAGTATTTACCAGAGTAATCTTTTTCCAAATAAGTCGGTTCCAGCGATATTATCGAGGCTATTTTGGCAAGTGATTTTTCATTATTCAGATGATATCGTTATAGCACTATTATATAAAATATTGTATAATTTTATGATGGCGAAGTATATTCCAAAAATAAACGGCTAGTATATTGCTTACGTTTTTCATGAAATGGTTAATAAATTATACAACACGAGGACCTTTTCTCTCATACTTCGTATTTATAACATTAAATTTCCCATTTGCTGGATGGACATCAACAAATTCCCGGTTTTCTGGTCTAATTCACCAGATCGCGATTTTACTGATATTGTGCATTTCCTTGTAGCATAGCTTTTTCAAACAATAGGTAACATTCACAATAATTCTTTGAATGAAAAGAACACATTGGAAATAATTCAAGACATCGAACTCGTCGACAAAAGGAATACTGCCTTGATCAGCTTAGAATAAAGTAAAGCCACTAAAGAATATAAATTCGAAGTACGAGCGCCTACGGCGCACAGTGGTCCCAAATCGAAAAAAGCTGGCCAAAAGTCATTTTTTCGACTTTTTACGAGGAAGCTTTGAATTATGTATTCGGATTCTACAGGCTATAGCCTATTATATTTCGTACCTGATAGGCCTATGTGATTATTATGTTGATCTGTGTAACCCGTCAAACATGGGCATGTTCAGCCTAAAACGCCCGAGGCATAGAAATACTCGACTTTAGGGTAATTCAACTTAATAAATGACTATTTTAATTTCATAGGATTCATCTGTCAATTTTAATACGGTAATTTTGCATATTTGTTCACAATATTATAGTATTTTTTGTTCATTTCAGAATTTATTATAACAATATTTCATTATTTATAATGTTAGCTATTTTGGGGCCTATTTTTAGTCAAATGTGTCGATATAGTTTTGTGCCCCTCCGTGCCCCTCGAAGATTCCTATGCTGAATCCTTAGGAAGAGTATGTACAACAAGATGGAGAAAGAAAATCTTGCCTATACTTGCCTATCCGACATATAGAGGGTTTTAAGTTGAGCGGTGCACCGCTCCGCTGAGGGCGGCTGGTCGGCGGGAGACAGTGGCATTGTCGCTCAAATATTCCTGTATCGGTGGTCAAACTTGCATGGTGTATACTTAGCATAATTCTACATCCTGTACGATTACATTAATCAAGTGCTTCACGCCTATCGTATGCACACTTCTCGTTTGTGCACTCACCTTCAAATATTCATGAAACCAATGAGGGCCGGTTTTCATGCTCTTAATGAGAAACATTATTAGTGATCAAAACCGACTACTTAAGTCCTTATGCGAGAACCTTATAGTAACCACAAGATGCTTTTCTCTGCAAAACTTTCCTCATATTTTTATAGAGAAGAGATCCCTTACATGCTGTACAGCGTTGTCAGCACGTTATTCCGAAATAAGGTATTGGAGCTAAGAGAAATAAATGCTCCCTAATGCCAAGATTTGTTCACAGAATCATTTCAACAGCCCATAGACGTAGATAGGATTGAATTCGGGGGGAAAAATTCGTCTAAACCCACCAATGGAGCGTGAATCTTGCAAGTGAATTTTTTTAATAATAATGGAATGAGGATGACGGCCTCCCTCACCATAGCCATTGCATGGATGTGGTGAATATTTCCCACTCAGTTTTACTCTATGATTTTCTTAGTGAAAAAGTGCTGTGCTCCGAACTATGTTAACACGGCTAACTCGAGAAACCTCTCCTTTCCAGATAATTAAAGCACTTGCTTTGGCGATGTTTTGCATTCAAATTTCAGGATACGTCGGAAATTCAGAGGCAAGTCTATATAAGCTTGTATATCTTTTATTCAATGTCAACTCATAATTTCCGGTTTATTATTGGATAAAAAAAGACACCTTTTAGAAATCACATTCATCGTTTCAGCCGTAAATACTCCTGTTAAATTTGAGTTATGGGTGCCGCAAATGCTTTCGTACCTTGCGGTGTACAATAAAAATACAGAGAGAAAAGAATATTAATAAGCGAAGAAGAAGGAATATGTCGTGGAATATTTGAAAACAAGATTTCGACTGAATGAAATCAAGCATGCAAAAAATATTCTGACGCGATTTGTGCGAAGAATGTTTTCTCGAAATACCTGAGAAAGTGGAATCAAAGCTCGAGGACAGATGAGCATTTCAAAGAGATGTTCAAAAGCTGGTTGCAGAAGAAAATGAAATTCCCTCCAGAAGCATATCAATATCTCCCTCTCGCATCTATTGAGTGCAAATGATTACAGTGTATGCACAGTCGGTGAATATATGCAGTGTATAAAAATAATCACTCATTAATCTCAATCATCATATTTTTAAAAGTGAAGTTTCAGACAAGATGAAATTAAGTGTAAATATTAAATTGTAATCAATAAGTAAGAAATATTGGACCCGTTTCCATAATTTTGAAGAATCTACGAATAAATGCTTTATGTGTATGAAATGTAATTATTAATGTGATTTGTAATTTTCCTGGCAGGTATCGATGAAAGACTTATTCATAGGCTTTCAGTGATATTAAAATCTCTGTCCTGCGACTATGAGATAAATAATGAAGCCTTCAGCCAGTATTGCATTGAAATAGCTGAGCTGTGCATCGATTATGGTTGGTATTATATCCTGCTCATGGTACATAAAGTGCTGATACATGGAACAGCAATTTCCAAAGAATCCTTTCTTACAATTGAAGTTTAAATGGAGGAAGCATTGGAGGCCAGGAACATAGACATGAGGAAATTCCGAGAGCATTGTACAAGAAAATACCCAATAATGTTAAATTATGAAGATGTCTTTCGAAGACTCCTTTAAATATCTGAATCATACATTTTAATTACATCAGGAGTCACAAAAAAACGAGGTCAGTCTATCAGGTGAGGTGAAAATTAGCTAACTTTAAGTGATTCGCAGAGCGACAATGAGTCCGATGGGGTGACATCGGACGACGATTAACTTAAAAAAAATTTCTTTGTGATACATGAAAGCGATTTTATTGCAATTCGAACATTATTTTCCTCAATGTTTTTTATATCAGTCATTTTATTTCAACTTATGTGACTTATCAAATATATGGGAGCCAAAAATGAGTGAGTGTATTTTTTCCGATTTTGGTATCTCACCAACTACGCTGATGGTCGCGGGTTCGAATCTCACCAATTTCATGTCGTAAATTCTATAATGGGTTTCGACAACAATTTATACATCTTTTACCTTAAAATTATACTAATTTAAACTCTCCATGAACACCAAGTTATCGCCAATCGCAATGACATCTATATCGAGATTTTCTAAATATTGTTTAAATAATAACAGCTCAAATAATGATAAAATGAAGAGACATCGTAAAAATAATGCCAAAATCAGATTCAGACGATCAAAATCAGTAAGAGACATCCACTTTTGTTGCTGTTTTAGCTAAAATTACGACGTTAGTAATTTTGGCCAACTTTTTTCGATTTGGGACCACTGTGCGGCGTTAATTAGCCATTATAACAGAATTCTTACAGCAAATCCAATTTCTAAAAACCGAAGTGATACGATAAAAATTAATCTCCCTTACAATACTTCAGTTCAATGGCGAATAGATGAAATGGCTGAAAATGTGGAAGATATATCTACATCTGCATCTAATTAATACCCTGCGAGCCACCTATAGGGTGTTTGGCAGGGGGTGATCAATCACCAGCATGAAGCATGCATTTGGACTCCCACATGCAACCACACGGTCCAAAAAGCGTCACGTATACTAACAAATTATACTACTACATGATGTTGGAAATAATAATAAAATTGAGAAACATGCATTAAGTTTTACATAGGCTAGTTGGCTACACTACAAGCCATCTAATCTATTTACGAGTTTCCTCGCCGCCGTTATAATCTCTTATTGATCGTGGAAAAAATGACATTAGGAATCTGTCTGCTCTACAATCTATCTCTCTTATTTTATTTATATGATCTGATCCTCCGTAGTATGTTGGCGTCCGTAAGATATGGTTAACTTCGTCAGAAAAGACACTGCTCTTGAACTTATCTTAAAGGTTTAGCAAACTTTTCAATCTACGGTCCGACAGAGATTCCCATCCGAGTTTACCTAAGAGGTCAGTTACACTTACAAGACTATCGTAACGACCTTTCACATACCTGGCAGCTCCTCTTTGCACGCGTTCTAACTCTGTTATTAAGCCTTTTTCGTGAGGGCCCAACACTGGCAGCGTATTCCAAATGTGGTCTAACGAGGGAAAAGAAGCTAATTTCTCTCACTTTGTCGTCGCACTATCCTAATATTCTTTTAACAAAACCAAAATATATTGTGCACCATACTGAGAACATAAGAATTGGCATCACAGTTGGACGAGTACACTTTGTCAGGTAATGAAACTTCTGGCTTATGTACGCTTTATTAAAGATGAAAATCCATCTCAGGAGTTGTTGTTTGTAAGGCAATTAGAATCTTCCCACGATATTTTAGTCTCTGGAGAAGACAATATTCCAGTTGACGCGATTTTTCTTGATGTCAAAAAGGCATTTGATAAAGTACCCCACGGAAAGTTAATAATAAAATTGAAATCTTATGGTCTAGATGAAGATGTGATTTCCTGGATAAGAGAACTTTTGAGCGACCGTGTCCAAAGAGTAGTATTAGACGGTGCAGTCTCCAATGAGGTTAGAGTCACTTCTGACATTCCTCAGGGTAGTGTCATAGGCCCACTCCTATTCCATCTTTACATAGACGACATTGGCGAAGTAGTACACAGAAAGTTACGATTATTTGCAGACGACGCTGTAGTTTACAGAGAAATCCGTTCCAGCTAAGATATAGATGAACTAACGAATGACCTTGCTGCCATCCAAGCTTGGTGCGATGCTTGGCAGTTAGAATTTAACTTGAAAAAATGCGTCGTAATGAATTTCTGGAAGAAGAATTACTTCCTACAACGTAGCTGAATAATTCGGGGTACCCAATTAGAGACTGTTGAATCCGTGAAATATCCAGGAGTTAGACTCAATAAATATCGGGGAATAAACATATTTGAGAAATAACTGGTCAAGGTATTCGTAAAATGGGTTTTGTTGAAAGAATATTAGGAAAGTGCGACGACAAAGTGAGAGAAATTAGCTACTTTTCCCTCGTTAGACCACATTTAGAATACGCTGCCAGTGTTTGGGACCCTCATGAAAAAGGCATAATAACTGAGTTAGAACGCGGACAAAGAAGTGCTGCCAGGTATGTGAAAGGTCGTTACGATAGTCTTGTTAGTGCAACTGACCTCTTAGATAAACTCGGATGGGAATCTCTTCCGGACGTAGATTGAAAAATGGACTAAACCTTTTAGATAAATTCAAGAGCAGTGTCTTTTCTGACGAAGTTAACCATATCTTACGGACTCCAACATACTACGGAAGATCAGATTATGTAAATAATATAAGAGAGATATTTTGTAGAACAGGCAGATTCAGAATGTCTTTTTTTCCACGATCAATAAGATATTATAACGGCAGCGATAGAACTCATTAATAGACTATATGAGTTGTAGTGTACCCTACTAATATATGTAAAAATTTATGCATATTTCTTAATTTTATTATTATTTCTAACAGCATAAAGTATTATAATTTATTAGTATAAGGAATGTTTTTGTACGGTGTGGTGTGCATGTGGGAGTCCAATT
Source organism: Ischnura elegans (assembly GCF_921293095.1). Lineage (NCBI taxonomy): Eukaryota > Metazoa > Arthropoda > Insecta > Odonata > Coenagrionidae > Ischnura > Ischnura elegans. The sequence goes on along the minus strand of NW_025791658.1, from coordinate 9,953,030 downwards.
GCATGCTGCATGTTGGTGATTGATCACCCCCTGCCAAACACCCTAGAGGTGGCTCGCAGGGTATTATGTAGATGTAGGCTGAAATTTAAAAAAATATATTTCTCTTCGTTTAATAATTCTCTGAGCGATAGCATCATAAAGGTTTTTAATTTACAAATTAAAAATGGAAATGAGAAATTTATTTGAATCTTTCAGATCTTTTCGGGGAATTTCTGGTTCTAACGCCACATGGAATAATGTTTTCTATTACGTGACTCCCGTGGTTTGACAGGTAAAAACTTGATTAAAAGCAAGATAAACAGCATCGTACCCAATTCTCCTTTTACGACGAAAGTGCGCAAAATGGTAATATCGCAAGACGACTTCGCGCTCGCGTTCGGGGAAGCTAAGAATTTCGTTTCTATAAAATATGAATCGTGCCGTAAGCGAAGCCTGGTGCACGTTGGACCAAACTATGAAGCAATTTTGTTGGTAAATAGCATTAGATTATGAGGGAATCATTCAATAGCCACTGCTATTTCCACTTAGTTACGTCATGACTTGTGGAAGGGTTGGAGCCAAAGCGGTGATCATGAATATTTTTACGATGTGTGTATTTTTTTCGTGCACAAAAAATGGAAGGTATCTTTTTAAGATATGAAATTCAAAGATTTACGAACGAATGAAAATTATATTCTCTTTAACTATTTAATGCCTTACTTTAGGAAAGCTATACGCAAAAAAATCTGATTCGACGGAAGAAACTGAAAACTATCATTGGAATCAACCCTGAAAATCAATGTAAGATAATAATTATTAGAAACAAAAGTTACACTTCCATCGTATCCTTGTAAAATGAATTACGGTCGTAATGTGTTCATGGCTGAAACGTACAAGAAACACCGACCACCCCAAGACTCTTCCAGGCTTGCATTTAGACACGCGACGTGAAGATTTGGTCTTTCCTTTGCCTTCGTCTCTTGTATCGAGTTGCGTGTTTAAAAAAATGCCCTAAGACGATAGAGGAAGGTGTGAAGGGAGGGGGGAGGCAAGCCACAGCAGAGTGCGTGAGAGGGAGTACAGAGACGGAAAGAGAGGGAGCCGTTGCCAAGAGAACAACGGCAACAGGGCAAGAATATTCCCCTTGAAAATTGACTAAGACCGTGCTGCGGGTCGAAGGCCCTATCGAGGTTGTTATACAATTATCGATTTCGGGGTTTTCTTCATTGTTAATATGATAGATGCGCAATGAAGGTTATTAAAATAATTATTCAGTTTTTGCCGTCTTTGATGCGGGAATGTGGGAAGAAAATCAGTTTCTTTTTCAGTCTCGACGAGACTGACAATATTTAAATTAAATTAGAGGTTTACGAGATTTCTGATGAATTCACTTCCCTCACTCATTTGTCCTATAATGACCTGTCAAAGCTGAAGACTATAGGCTAGGCAGTGAACTCACAATTGGCTACGCCGACTTGGTATGTAAACGCAGCTTTTTACAGGTGCACAGAACTGCTGTACGCAGTATCAATGAAATGTATTTAACAACAGCTTAAAATATAGGGGAAGTAATTTTTCACCTCAGGACTAGAAGTATCGCGGAAGAGTACACATCGGTATAATGATTTAAAAATTCAGCGAGAGATACAAATGACTCATGGAAGAGCAGGGGAAGCAGCTGACAAATGAGGGCAAGGGAGCGAATAAAGTTCGCGTGTGAACCATTATAGCTATGGACCTGTGACCTCTGAGTAATAGTGGACGTTAAAAAAGGCAAGGGACGGCCCCGAATGAGCTAAGCGGGCCAATTTATCATGGATCCTCGTCATCGCCATTGTTAAAAAATCCTAAGATCACCTGGACGCAGCTCCCCATTCCTCTCTTCCACCCTATAGCCTTTTCATAGCGATGTATTTCTTCCGCATCCATGATAAAAACAAAAATAGTAATTTCCACACTATTTAATTTAACACTCAACGGCTGACCACGGTTTCAACAAATTGTGTCGTTTTGAAGGGAAATTGTCACCTTGAAAATGACACCAAGTGTTGAAACCATGGTCTGTCTTTTAGTGTTCAGTTAAATAGTGTGGAAAGCACCATTTGTGTTTCTATCATGGATATAGCAATCGTCCACAAAATCAAGCCTGCGTATTTACTTTATACGCATTTCTTCTGTTTTACATACTCTATAACCTCTTCTATGCAACTTACTCAGAGTCGTCTCTTGCCGACCTTTCCTTTCACTTGTCCTTCTACGATTGTTTTCATCGGTCCATCGCGGCTCTTAAAGAGGTCAACTAAGTATTCCCGTCCACTCTTTACCTAAGGTTTTTTTTAAAGAATGTCACAGAGAAAAAACACGTCAACACGAGAAGGCTAAGAGAGAGTGGATAGTGGCCAGCTGCGTCAAACCCTTGATAGGATCAGTACGGAGTCTTTCGCGGTTATTCAATGACCGAATTCTCATTCATTCTGTGGGGACAAAATGAAGTAACGTGAATAAGCTCTGAAGAACGTACGGTCATCCCTAGGATTGCTGACTGATGGTGATAAATATGGTGCTGACGTCAATGCAGAGAGCGATTGAGAAACAAGTAGTAAGGTAGAATAACATGGGTGCACGAAAGGGATGATAATATTTTTACTCCCTTTAGGGGCCAGGTCGCAGAACACTCACAGTGTTAGAGATTCATCACACATAATGAAACCTAAAGATGGCATGAATCTGCGCTTACAGTTATTTGAAGCCTGTCAATAGGGTGGTTTCCTATCGCAAAGAAAACGAAAGGCATTGCTTGCGATTCGTTACCCACCATTAGTGTATTCATAAAATACAAATTATTTATTTGGTTTTAGAAATCCCAGTTTAGACGCATGTTAATGGTCAATTTTAACCTCATTTGAAAAAGGCCAGATTGGCGCCCATTCAATGCCAGTCCACGAGACGTCACATGTACCAAAATTCTATACGAGTAGATAGGAGTTTTTTCATAGTCTGAGATTACAAAATCATGCATGAGGCACAGAGCTCATGGAAACATCTCTTAATAATCACCTTTTAAAATTGACTATGTCGGAAAGTTTCCTTCATTTGATAGGATATTAAATCCTTATTTAAGGCAAGCGCTACCTGCTTGCAGCCTCCATTGTAGCGGCGCTCATAGCCTCAAAATAAGGTGGCCTCACACGGCGGCAGCCGGAACCAGAATGACGTCACACGGGCTTTTCCCAGCATTTATACTTGGACGTGGCGTTTTCTCGCGCTTGAAAATTTTCACTTTTCATTAAATCGCGAAAAATAGACATTGTGATTTAAAAATCTTAAAGCGTGAAATGAGTACTCTAGGAGTAATAATCATTCTACTGTAGCAATATAAAAATAAAAGGAAACCAACCTATTGGGCATAGAACATATAACACTAAACTCTCAAAGGTGATAGCGCAGACCGTCATGAAGACAAACCATCAAAGGTCAGTGGTTAAAATGTAAAAATAAGAGATATTGGCGCGAAAAAAGTTCTAAGTCACAAAAAAAACGAAGTGGAAATTAAATTTTTTGCCCAGACCTGCAAGCCGTAATACAGAAACACCAGCGCGTAAATAATTTTTCACATCACACCAGGTTAACATATTTCAAAGATGTGGTGAAAAGGAGGAGTGGATACTAACGCGAATAGCAAAGAATTAGCGAAAAAATATCAGCCTATTTTCATTCTTACATAGCCATTTCAAGGTGAAACGTAGCCGTCATACTATCTTAGAGAAGCATACAAATATAGGCTTTTCGGAGATATCTGTCGTGGAATACACATATTCGGGAAGTAACAGGTCAAGCCAATCGTAAATTGGGTTCTGTTAAAGGAATACTAGGAAAGTGCGACGACAAAGAGAGAGAAATTATCTACTTTTCCCTTGTTAGACCATATTTGGAATACGCTGCCAGTGTTTGGGACCCTCATGAAATAGGCTTAAAAAAGAATGAGAGTGCGTGCAAAGAAGAGCTGCCAGGTACGTGAAAAATCGTTACGATAGCCTTGTTATTGTAATTTACCTGTTAGACAAACTCGGATGGGAATCTCAGTCAGACGGTAGATTGAAAAATAGACCAAACCTTTTAGATAAATACATGAGCAGTGTCTTCTCTGACAAAGTTAACAATATCTTACGAACGCCAACATACTACGGTAGATCAGATCATGTATATAAAATAAGAGAGATTATTATTATTATGAAGGTATTCTACCGATTACGGTAGGTTTCAGACTAGCAAAAACATACTCAGAATGTCTTTATTCCACGATCAAAAAGAGATTATAACGGCAGCGTTAGAACTCACAAATAGATTACACGATTTTGTAGAGTAACCTACTAAATTATGCATACTTTAATGCATGTTTCGGAATTTTATTATTATTTCTAACAGCATAGGGTAGTATAATTTTTAAGTATGCGTAACGTTTACTGGATCGTGTGGTGTGTATGTGGGAATACAATTGCATGCGGGAATATTGATCACCCTCTGCCAAACACCCTAGAGTTGGCTCGCAGGCATTATGTAGATGTATATGTCATTTCTGATTATTTCCACTAGCTACGAATGTAGTGACAGCCAGGGGTGGTCTGGGGTGATTGGGGGCCCTCGGCTGACGCTCATGATGGAGCTCCTCTCAGCGAAGGATTCACCCGCCCCCCCTCCCTCCAGAATTTTTTAGAATTTGCATGCCCGGTAATGGATATTAACGCAATTCTGGCTCTAAAAACAAGATAAAATATTCTAAGAAAAATATAATGAAAAGTAGGAACTTCACAGCTAAATATAAAATTCAATTATGTTTAATGGTTTTATTATCTATTTACTGAATTAGCTCATTTAAAATGCCCTGAAATTTAAGAACCTTTAAAATAACCTTTTCGAATAACTCTTTTAAAGATCAAAAGTAAAAATGTAAAATATTACGAAAAACATTAATACAACCAAATTATACACACTTAAGGAAAGAAATAAAAAATAAGCCGTTATGGTCAACTTTACACAATTGAAATTCTTTAAATATTGCTAATATTTGACGCTAAGCCGAACTTGAACTCAACAGTCTATCCGAAAACCTCCTTCGAGAGGCAGATGAGCTGGGATTTTAAATTTTAACACGGAGAACGCATACGTCAAATAAACAGAAGCAACGCGCCCGCAGAAAAGCCAGAAAAATAGTTCAGGTGACCGGGGAGGAGCGGGGCAGTATGCAGATGTAGATGACCACCATAAAACATTTACTAACAAAACGGCATACTACATGTGCACGGTGGTGTCTTTATTTATCAAATAATTTGCCAAAACAACCGCTTTTTGAGTCTTAAAAACCCCAAATAAGCAGGGGAGAATTCCCCAGAACCCCGGTCCCCCGCCCTTTGCTCCAAAGTTTAATACACGTTTTGCATCAGGCGTATCACTGTAGAAATAGTAGATAGTTTCTTTCCTACGTTTGCGTTCGGCGCTAAACGTTTATTGAAAATAGAAAAAAACACACAAAAAATTAAAACACGCGTACAAAACGAACTAAGAAAACAAACGCAATGATGGAGATAAGAAAGAACCGCACAAAAAGTTCACTCGAAGCGCGTCACAAGACGGTATTCTTTAAACTGTTAACATGAAAATACGAATATTCAAACGTACCTGAATCTGCACTTAAACTCTCATTTTGTAGTACACCGATACAGGAACCACTGTTCTTGTTCAGCCAAGCATTGAAGTTTTTTGAGTTATTATTATGAAAAAAGTTTTTTTTTCTTCTCATTTCTTTTCTGCGCACCGCTTCTGTATACACGTTAAATATTAACACTTCAAAGAGGATGAAACTCTCTCACTAACCAAACCAGCATTCACTGAACTACTAAGGTGCACTACGGATTTCGCGATCTATATGAGGAAAATAGAGAATATATGTGTGCGCGCGCAGCTTCCCCCCTCCAACCACGCTTCCTTCCCAAGTTTCAGTCCTGTGAGAACTACCTGGCGCTGATTCCCACGGTACTCTCTGTCAAAAAACAACACACAAGAGAGATGCGTAATTATACTGCGACATTGTAATCTGATATTTTTCTCGATGAATTAATTGGGTTCTTCGCTACTCAGAAACACCTGCGGGGATATCTGGTTTCGCTACAGGAATGGAGGCTTTGGGAAGTGCAGACAAGACTCGTTGCTATGAGATTGCGGGGAGCAATGGATTTGGGATTTGGGGTAGGTGGCGGTGCGTCGCCACACCAGGAGAAGTGAGAGAGGGAGGGGATTGAGGAGGGGCAGGGAGGGAGGAGGGGAGGGGTTTGTAAAGGCCTGGTTACACGATGCATTAACCCTGTCTAAATGTATGAACGCGAGAATGAAAAATTCACCGTGGAAAAATTCACCGTGTAAAAACCCCAAAATGTACAAATGAATGAACGCGTGAACGGAAAATAGAACCTGTTCTAATTTCGTTCATGCATTCGCACAAGTTGATAACAGAGCCACCTGGTGGGAAACAAAGGAAACGACACAATCAGTAGTCATCTGCAGGGCTATTCAGTATGATTCAGTAACTCTTTTCGCGTATTTGTACTGTATCGTACGTACTTGAATCCTACCACAAACTCACCATTTGCATCTACACTAATATTCACACAGAATATCCCTGTATGTATGCCGGACATACCAAGATTATGTCCATGGTAACTCATTGGTAGTATTATGCCGGAACAAAACAATCGATGAGGTTATAACAGAGTTTTCAACACGACATTTGTGAAATACAACGGCTATCATACGACTAATAGAACACATTTAAACATAATTTATATCAAACGAATAAACGACAATTCTACCTTTTATACGTCCGGGGTGGGAATGCACTGGCCCACCACTAAAAGATGACTCACAATACGCAAGCTCATAAATCGACCAGGCCTCTAAACCAACATCTTTTCCATCAACAAGAAATATCTTCTTAACTTTATAACCGTCCCGGACAAAAGTAGAACAAAGTATTAAAAATATCTATTCTCATACACCATCTACACTCAGTGAAACAGATGACAGAAAAATATCTTGTAAACACGGCTTAAAAACAAGATGCGTCTACAAATTTTCAGCCTAAGCATTAACTTTGATAACGGTTTGAAATAAATAGAGTACTATTGAGATATAGCATTAAGCGAGCGATAACGATAAATATTAAATATAAATAAATATTACTGGCACGAAATGAAACAACTTCGGCAACTACAATGAACACCACTGTTTACACGGCAGCGCAAATATATTACCAATATGTGAAGTTTCCTGGTCCTACAGGAAACAACGAAAAGAGAATTATTTTCTGGTAGGTATCGTCTGATTCCTACCTAATGATACTGTTTACACATTTAAATTTTGCGCACTGTAAAGGGAATAAACAAAAAGTAAACGCCTCGCGATACGAGAAAATGTGTGAAAACTTGTGCGAACGTGCGTACCGTGTAACCGCTCATTCATGCTTCTTGTTCACGCAAACGTCCATGAATTCAGACATGCAAACAGACACGCATTCATACATTAACCCGTACGGGTTAATGCACCGTGTAACCAGGCCTTAAGATATTTCTTTTATTTTATAGATGGCTATGATGATGATGACATTAAGGTATAGGAGGCGGTGGAGGGGAGGGGGAGACGGTATCAGCTGAGAGAGGGGAGAGAGGGATGATGGACGGCCCAGGTTCCTCGAAAGAATAAAAAAAAACTTGAAAAGCGAGCGAGCGCTGAAGTGAAGCCAGTTTGTGCCGCTCCAAGGTACCGCAATACACGGCGAATGATTTCGGCGAATCTTCTGCGCAGAAATGATGCGCACTGGTGCGACTATCTATAGTGTATCTTGATTCTAACGATTTTTCCGACCGCTTCTGACCACATTACTTGTTTTGGGAGCCGCAGACGACGGAATGCTTCGTTTACATGTGCGCTTCGATATGCTTTTTTATTACTTTTACTTTCCGTGGGGTATGACGTACTAATTAATGAGAAGAATTAGAACGGTACGAAGTGATAGCGGAAAAGCACTTTATTAAATCATGCGTTTTGTGATCCCATAACGAAGTACATAATAAGTTGTTTTCGCTGCAGAGCAACGATGATATGCTTCAAGATAGAGCGCTGTTGAACATGATCATAAGGAAACTTACTCTTCAAATGGCTACCCGAGGTCTTTTCCCTTCCGATTCAGTAAATAATAAAGTACATAAAATAATAGGGTAGTTTCCTTCATGAAAGAAAATGAAAGGCATTGATTGCGATTCGTTACCCACCATTAGTGTATTCATAATACACAAATTATTTGGTTTTTGAAATACCGGTTTAGACGAATGGCAAGGGTCAAATTTTATCCTCATTTGAAAAAGGCCAGATTGGCGCCCATGCGATTCCACTCCACGTGACGTCACAGTGACCTAGTTTCTACACGAGAGGAGAGGAGTTATACATCGTCTGAGGTTCATCTACATCTACATAATACCCCGCAAGCCGCCTAAAAGGCGTGTGGCAGGGGGTGTTAGGACACCAGCCGTTTACAGCTAAAAAAAAAAAAAAAATTAAGTGCTCAAACGAAGTTGGGACTAGCGTTTATTAAAGTCCTTTATGGTTCGGGGGAAAAACGAATTCGCATATCTATCCGTTCGGCAAAACTTCTCTTTTAATTTATCACTTCTATCGGACCTGGAAATATAGTGTGGCTCTAATATTATGTTCTCTGTGTCGCTTTTAAAGATATCCATTCTCAATTGTTCAAGCAATCTAAGCCTAGCGCGCAGCCTCCGAGTCTCCAACGGCTCCCAGCCTAATTCGCTTAACATCTGGGTAACACTGTCTGTACGCCCGTAGCAGTTTTTGACGAAACACGCAGCCTTCCTTTGAATTTTATTCAGTTCGCGGATTAAGTCATTCTGCACCGGATCCCATATGCTCGCTGCATATTCAAGGTGCGGTCGGACGAGAGCAAAATAGCACCTCTCCTTTACTTTCTCATCCGAAAATCTTCCCACAATACGCTTGACGAATCCTAATTTCTTCAGGGCTGTGCCGCAAATATACTTTATATGTGTTCCCCACGTGAGGTTCGAGGTTATCGTAACTCCCAGGTACTTCACTTCGTCTGTTGCCTTTACATTAATGCCATCCACTGCATAAAAATGGTTAGAGTTGGACGAATTCCGCATGAAATGTACCGCCATGCATTTGCTTAGATTAAGTTTGAGTCCCCACTCTTGGCTCCACAAATGAACGTTGTTTAAGTCAGATGATAGAATTTCATAGTCAGAGTGATCACTAATTTCGCGATAGATGACAGCGTCGTCAGCAAATAAACGTATTTTACTGCTAATGCGGGAGCAGAGATCATGAATGTATATACTAGTATATACTACTACTATTAATGTATAGGTTACCAATGCATGCATGAGGCACAGAGCTCAGGGAAACATGTCTTAATAATCACCTATTAAAACTGGCTAAGGTCGGAAAGTTTTCTTCGTTTGATAAGGTATTAATAAACCTTTTTAAGCAAAGCGCAACCAGCCAGCAAGGTACTCAGCTACCCGCTAGCATCCTGCGTCCTATCAGCGCTCGGAGCCTCGATCAATGTCACCTCACAAGGCGGGAGGGGGAACCAGAAATGTTTCGCACGGACTTTTCCCCATTATTCCTACTTACGCGTCGCGTTTTCGCGCGCTTGAAAATTTTCACCTTTCATTTAATCGCGAAAAATAAATATCGTCATTTAAAAATCTAAAAGCGTTAAATACGTACTCTAGGAGTAATAATATTTCGATTTAGGCAATAAAAAAATAATGGGAAACCACCCTATTGGGGGGAAAAACTTCAAAGGAAAACAAGTTGCTTGGCTCGTTTTGAAAATCGGTTTTAGAGGAGTTAAAAAAATTTAAACGCCATTAATACTCCGTTTGTCGATCGATCCTCTATCAGACGCGATAAGTTGATTGAAATAGAGTGGTTTCCTATTATTTTTATTGCCTAAATCGAAAGATTATTACTCCTGGAGTACGTTTTTCACGATTTTAGATTTTTAAATGACGATATCTATTTTTGCGATTCAATGAAAAGTAAAAATTTTAAAGCGCGGGAAAACGCGACGGGTAAGTATGAATGCCGGTAAAACTCCCGTGTGACGACTTTCTGGTTTCCGCTGCCGCAATTGAGGTGACCTTGGGGCGAGGCTCTGAGCGCTGATACGACGCACGAGGCTTGCAGGTAGCAGAGTACTATGCTGGCTGGTAGCGCTTGGCTTGAATAAGGATTATTAATACGTAATCAAACGAAGAACACTTTCCGACCTTAGCCAGTTATGATAGGTGATTATTAAGACATGTTTCCCTGAGGTCTGTGCCTCACGCATGCACTGTATGATGCATAAGTCCTATCTACTCGTATAGAAACTAGGTCCCTGTGACATCACGTGGAGTGGCATCGTATGGGCGCCAATCTGGCCTTTTTTAAATTAGGATAAAATTGACCCTTGCCATTCGTCCAAACCTATATTTCAAAAACCAAATAATTTGTGTATTATGAATACACTAATGGTGGGTAACGAATCGCAATCAATGCCTTTCGTTTTCATTGATGAAGGAAACTACCCTATTCACGGATGAGTTGATGATGTTTCCTATCCACTAATCCTCGCCCCCAGGATGAACCTCACTCAACTGGTCCATTGTAGTCAGCTCTAGTGAGTGGGTTTTCCTTTCCTTCAAGAGAATTCTTTCCTGAATGAGTTCAAGGGCTCCGACGACGTCACAAATTCAAGAAAACTTGGCTGAAATTAACGCGTTTATTTATTTTGAAATCGTCAGAAAAATGTCATTCTTTATTACGCTGGGAAAGATGAAATGATGAGGAGAGTGATGGAATGGGGGGGATGTGTTTCGAGTGCTCCTGTCTTCCCGCTTCTCCTCGGCCGTGCGCATCGCCCAATTGTGGCTAGCAGCTCACGTCATTCCAGGCAGCGATTCTTCTTCTCAATCTGCTGATTTTCCTGAATGAGCTAAAAAATCAGAGCTTTAAAGATGACTCCAACTTGAGAAAATCAGAGCTCTCATAATTTCGTCGGCTAATGGATCACTGCTTTAGTACTCCATGCAAACCTACCCTAATCAGTAGAATACTCTAGTAATAATAATAAATGAAGGGTATTTATGTACTTTCCGGGCACCCGTCTTTTTGCGACTTTTTTTCGTCCAATACATTCATAACAGTGTCCTGATTACGAAAATGATAATTTTTTGTGGCGGAAAAGCCGGCAAATTACCTAAAAAGCGAAAAAATTGGGTCACAAAAATTCCATAAAAAGTGGTGATTTGGGTACTCAAAATGTTTGTAATATTATGGCAAACACAGTCATGCAAATATTTTTTAAATCAAATGTAAAATAAGCTCTTTATTACGAATGACAAGCTGGAACTACTTTCTGGTACAGCACCGCGGTTCCTCGCGTACACCGTGAAATGCAAATATGCCGAGGTGGGTTTGGGTTGGGTCAGGGCAAGGTTTTCACATAGAAATCACCGTATTTCGGACTTGTGTGTAGATTCTTGACATTTCGACCCGTCCAAATAATTTCGCTAATGCCACCATTAACCCGTCTGTCGGAGTCAGTCTACACATAAATAAGAAAGAAGCCGCGCCGTAGGCGTATTCCGCCGTGCGCTACCCAACCCACCCCCATGGTCCGTTGACCGCACACCGTGATTTAGCCAGGAATCGCTACGCGCGGTGCAGTACCAGAAAGTAGTTCCAGTTTGTAATGCGTGATAATGAGCTTATTTTACATTTGATTTTAAAAAATATTTGCATGACTGTGTTTGCCATAATATTGCAAACATTTTGAGTACCCAAATGACCACTTTTCGTGGAATTTTTGTGACCCGATTTTTTTGTCACGTGATCACAAACCCCTAAACACTTCTATATAGAGGTTTCACAAATCTTGGATATTAGGTACTAACTAGGTTGGAAGGCGTGATCGTAAATATTTTCTTCCATTCTTCACGCGAAACAGAATGAGATTCATTCGAGAAGGAGTGCGCATACCCGCCTTTGGAACAGCTTATTACGATTACGGCTACTAGCTCAAAATTAACGAATTTATCTTGGAATATCCAGGATGCACAAAGTAAACAGCAATTTTCAGGTATCAAATTTTAATATTTTTACCCTTAGTTCTTTTCCCATGGGTATTTTTCATGATTGAGATACGGGGAAATATAAAGAGGGTCACCCTACTTCTGAAATTTTTTCTAAGTAATAACATAGTTATACGCGATAGATCTATCGCCAATAGAACCTGAAAATAATTTCCAATGCCCTAATTGAAAAGTTGTGCATTTATTTTTCTCAGACTAAAATGTTGTATTATTCTAAAAGAGCCAAATATTGGAGATCCTCTTCTTTGAGTACTTAATATATTTCAAAATGATAACAGTCGATATCGAAACACGCGTTCTTTGTACAAAATAATGATACTTGCTGCGTAACAAAGCATTGTATTTTAGATCATGGCTACAAATATTTCTTTTACAGGAAAAGAAATGAAGAAAAACATTGATAACCGACCATGATAATAAGCGATACGTGGCTGTTTGCTCTATTCTATTGTTTCCATTGTAGACTTGCATAAGTGGTTATGTTCCGATTGCAATTTTATTTTCAATAAATTTAGTAATCAAACTTGAAAAAATACCACGGTTTATTTTTTAAACCGTTCGAGGCAGCGAGATTTTACGTTTTTAAGACTTAAAAAAATGAAAATAAGGTTTTCTTGGGCTCACTACCGGGTTTAATTCGCTAGTGCTGCTGTCGTTTCGCTGCGATACCCGAGCGTTTGTAAAATTAAATACATTACTAAAATACTTAATTTCTGAAATGATAAGTTCAAAAAAGATAACATACCCACCGATAGTAAAAATGGTATTAAGCAGCTTATTAGTCACTGAATATAATTTTATGCCTCATATAAACCATATTAAGTAATTTTACACATAGTTATTAATTGTCTTGTTATTCAAGAGTGAAAGGAGTCTAAAAATCTGCAAGCACTGCAATAATTTGGGTAACACAGGAAATTTCCCTCGTCACCAAGTGATCTATCACTAACCACTGCTTTCGATACAGTGCATCAGTGCCTAAAATTTAATCCGATAAACACTGCATACATTGGTCACAAATAATATGCAGCAGGGTGTTTAAACACAAAACTGTAAGGATAGCCCTGAAGGTGTTTCTCCTGGGAGATAAAAAACATTCTCAAACTGATAAAAAAATATCCCCGAGATTATCCCCATGCATTCCATAAAACAAGGATAATTATTTTTCAAGCATTTCACGAGTTATAAATTGGCAGTGGAATTTAAAAGAGGAGAAATTTTGACATCGCCAAGACCAGCAGCATTTTGTGAAGTGCGTACCAATTAGCAGAGTGGACATCATCCAAATAACATGACCTTATAAGTGCATATTTCACCAAGAAAGTTTTAAAGATAGGCTGATACACATTCTCGGAAGAAAGTCGTGGGAAAAAAACACTTTGGCACGGGAATCGATTGAATTAATTGAAAAGTACACATGTCACGCTGCCGCAAGTATATACTAGATGAGTGCAGCCAAATATTATTATTCCTCACAGCTACTTTTGGCAGCCAAAATTACATTTTTCATTAAAAATAGGACCTAAAACACGAAAACAAGTTTCCAATATTTCTACAGGTTCAGTGACCAAGCATATACCTACATAATGCTTTCAAAAACATATGAAGACATCAACAAAAAACTCAAATTTTAATAATGTTGAATACTGCGCGGAATGGTTTCAACTAACAGCTAGACATAATCCATATCACCCTGAAAGTGAATTAAAATAGAAATTAGCAAGCTTTCTCAACGAAATACCTTGTCCGGAGATGAAGAATGTCGTGAATAGGAGACAGGATATCGCCGATGCAGCCACCGAGGTCGGGGGACTCAGGGCGGTGGCCATCCCCAACACGGTCCCCGCGGATCTCATCCTGATCCCAGCCCCTATTCAGGAACCCGCTCTTCTTTGGCGGCGATCGGCGAACAGAACAACCCCTCAACGAGAGCACTCAAAGTAACCAATCACACACTCACTGCAAGTCTACACACGTGGTCTCAACTTCACGCGAAGGAGGGACTACCAACGACAAATATTAGGGAAGCTTCCAGATTCAGGCGCTTGGATTGGAGTGAGGTTAATCCATTTCTTCATCCAGGACATAGCTCACCAATCCTTTCCGTAAGATGTAGGTTCCAGTGATGTACTAGTCTGTTTTCTTGGCAAACAAATAACACTGTTCAACGCTGTGAAAGGACGGGCTAAAACCACCACCACTGATTTGCAATGCGTACTTCACGGACGGAGTTTGTTTGCGCTATCAATAATTCGGGGTTAAGGGTGTTCTATACCTCCGCGAAAAACGGCTCTGCAGACTTCAGGTTGCTCGCCATTTGCTCGCTTATTATACACTCTGGAGAGAACTTGTTTTGGATATGGTTTAAGCTAAGATTATTGTTATTGGCAAGTGAAAAAAAATTATTTGAAAAGCATTTATTAATTAGTTATTTGCGCTGAAAAACACAATAAAACGCCTGTTTTCTCGATGTAATTCTACCACGTAGAAAATGCGATTTGAATTTTTTTTTCGGGAAATGAGAACATTCATCCTTCTTCTTGGAAATAAGATACGATTCATCAATGTAATATTTGTAATAACGACACTATAGCTCAATTTCCCGAGCGTGTTTTCTCAACGTCAAGCGCTTACGATCTTTTCTTCCATGGCGCTGCTGTATGATCCCCCACTCTCGGTGAAAGAGCTTCTCACCCCACAGCAGTCTCTCTCACTACCTCCCCTCCATCGTGTCTTGTGTCCCCTACATCTGTTTTTTTTCCTCTATGCTTTCCTCGACCTAAGAAGCCCGTCTGACCCGTGGTCGGGCCCCAGCAGGCCAACAGTTTTTTTCGTTATTATCCGAAGCCCTGTGTTCTTGTGTTGCGAGCGGCATGTTTGAAACGGGGCTAGCGCGAGTTTTCAAGTTTTCTGTTCTTATGCATGGAAAGTGAAAGGAAATCAAAGAGGAAGCATATCTTTTGTGGGAAGGTGGAAAAGAAGTACTAGGAATAATGGTGAATGTATAAATCCTTTTTAAGTGTGCTACATTATTAACAGTTAGTATATCTTTAGACACGTATTTTCATCCACGTAAAATCTGTAAAAACGTGATGCAGCTAAGAAATAGACTATCAAATTATTTTAACCATTTTAGTCATTACAAACCTGCAATAATAGATGTTCTTTACACTACAGAAGGAGAAACTGCTTTAAAGTAAGTACCTACCTCTCGATAATTTATTGGCTGTGACTATAATATATTAATTTTTTGTAACCAAGCATTGAAAATAAGATGAATACAGAGAATATACTGCACATTATCAATTAGATTCTAGGTTGCACCATTGCCTTTTAAGTTCTTGCTGACGCTATCCAAGAATAAATATTTCACCGAGTAGGTAATATAACGTGCATATCTTCATTTCGTGTCTAAATATTTTCAAAAGTAACCGTTATGTCATCAAAACACGATATGAAAAGTATCACGTTGGTTTATTTGTCTCGTATTTCCGACATATATGTTTCTCGATAACTTGCAATCGAGGGAGAAAACTTCGAAAAGTTATTTTCTTATAAAAATATTCTTATTTATTAAAATTACTATTATTAATCATTACATGAGTCACCCAAAAGAAAGAATTTGAACTTGAACCACCGTATCACTAAGCAGGGGTTGATGTTTGGTCGATGTAATACAGCGACGACGTCTAGATGACCGAATTTAATCTTTAACTATCTATCTAACTATTTGCGTAAATATGCTTGTTGTATGCAAAAATTAGATACGCGAGATCCAATGAACCTGCAAACCAGTTTTACAAGTATAAGACAAGAATTTTACTTGTGTAGCAGGAGTGACGAGAAAACAAACATTACACACGGATAAAACTCGAATGTGGGATATTTATTTCGCTCGAGTGAAGTTATGCAAACTAACTTCGCGTTATATCTCTCACCAACAACCTGTTTCACGTGCTGCTTACACTCTTCTGAGCGATTGATTCTCTCAATGAATTGTTCTCACTACAGGTCGTAATGAACCGAAACTCTGATGATGAATGCAACTTTTCTCAGAAGTGGGCGGCAACTTCCGCGATTTTTCAATGCTAATTTTTGTGAGAATGACTGAACGAGGTAGTTAGTTATTTTTACCCATCCATCGACCGAGTTATTAACTAAAATTAAGATTTCGTGCCAGAGTAAACGACCACATTGCGATATAAATATGCAACACTTCATGTAAAATACTAGTGCGCAGGATCAGGTAGACTCATTATATTTAACTGTTGAAATTATTAGGCATAATAAGACGTCTAGAAGTTTATGACAACTAAATGTAATTTCATTAAAAGTTCTTCAGTTTAGAATGATACTAACATCACCGCAGAGCGGTTGTAGTCATTGGGAAGAAACTAAAATTTCTCAGGAGTATTACCCGATCAATTTTTCTCTACCCCTCGAGTACACTGTATGACCCTTCCGGGATGGAACCCTGGATTGAAGTTAGGTCTTGTACTTAACATGTCTCCCATTTTTTTAATTTCGAAGGGAATTTTAGGTCTTATACTACACTATTTTTTAATATGAATGAGAATACATGTATACCAAGACTGTTATTTGCCACGAAAAAAACATTTCGCTTATGTTAGCCGCGATTCAAACGCAGATTGCCGGTCCGTTACATTACCAAGTAATTTTTTCTAGGCGAATCTTAGACACAAGTGAAAAGAGTCATTGAAGAGTCAGTGAATTTCATATTCAAGGAAAAAGTTTGCTTCGTGGTATAAGTGGTAGCATATTTAACCGGCCATCGGGGATATCCGGGTTCGAATCCCAGGTTAGTCAAATGATTTTTTCGTGTCGATTATCATACTTATTTAACCATGCACTAGTGTATTTAACTATGCACTCGTGCGCGTGACTGCGTACAAATTTGCTTGTTCAATGTAGTACTTTGTATGAGTGAGAGCAAAAAACTTTTGCATGTGACGCTAGAATATCCTCTTTTACGAATAACTCTAACCACTACACGGTAGATAATTTTTAGTTGCCGTTCCATGCTTAACAACTTTATTTGGTAGAATGATTAATGATTTTCAAAACGCTCTACATAAAAACATATACTTAATTCAACTTACAAATAAAATCCGAAGATTCAAACGTGATGGAGCGGAATTTTTCCATATTGAAAGAAACACTTTCAATTTTCCACGATTATAAGAAAAGTTAATGTGACCTAGATTTCAATGTTATAACAACATCTTCAACGTACAAATTGTGTGTAATTCATTCAATGTATCTTCTTGAGACTAAGCTATGTCTGATTACGAACTAATGGATTCGACTTTGCCAACATTTGGCCCGCTTTAATTTCGTAGGGGATAAATTATTTCTAATGCCTTTACTAATTTACTTTGAAAAACTGCGAGAAATATTCCTCCTTCCGTTAATTATGTAAAAGATAAGGATCATACGATCGATATTCATGGAAAAAGGTTCCGCGCTAAATAAAAGGATAATTATGGTAAAGCTTGAGACTAAGCCGGTAGATACCGTAGTGGTAAATGTTAACATACCTACGACGGACTACTAGGATGAAGAAGTTAAAGACGTCTATGAAGATATCACAGCAGTAATCAAACAGGTAAGAGGTGAAGAAAACCTTATAATTTTAGGTGATTGTAAGGAGAAGGCTTTGGGTGTCAATATTAACGGAGAGAAAATAGTATGCTACGATTCGCTGACGACATAGCAGTCATAGCCGAGACAGAGAAGAATTTTAAGAAGACTTTGACAAATATATAAAGGAATATGGCCAGATATCAGTTGAAAATCAACAAAAGGAAGACTAAGATATTAGTATGGAGCAAAAGAGAGGAGGCTAGGACAAACATTAAGCTAAGAAATCAAAAGTTAGAAGAGGTGAAAGCGTTTTCTTACCAGGGAAGCCGAATTACCAACGATGGAAGAAGCAAGAAAGAAATAGTAGAATAGCGCTGGCGAAGAGGGCTTACTACAAAAAGATGAATCTTCTTACATCTGAGAATACAAGCATAGAAGTAAGGAAACAATTCATCATATGCTACATATGGAGTATGATTCTCTAAGGAAGTGAGGCTTAGACGTTGATAGCAGCAGAGAAGTCAAAGAGTGGAAGCATTCGAAATGTGTTGCTACCGAAGAATGATGAATATAAAATTGATCGAACGTGTAAATAATGAATGAGTGCAAAAAAAGTGGGATAAAAAATAAGACTTCTAAAAACCTTAAGCAGAAGACGGGACAACTTACTTGTCCACATTATGAGACCTGATAGCCTGATGAAAACATTCATAGAAGGACAAGTGAAAGGGAAGAATGGCAAGGGACGCTCCCGAATGAGTTACATTGGACAGGTTATAAAGGATGCAAAAGGGAAGACATATGTCGCTATAAAGAGGCTAGCGGGTAGGAGAGACGAATGGAGACCTGCGTCAAATCAATCTTAGGATTGTTGACTAATAATTATGATCTCAAACCTATAATCCCTCGGTACCTAGAAGAGCAGAAATATTAAGAAGCACACTAGTCCAACAACTTTTACTATTGCCCAAATGTAGCAGTCAACACAACACATTGGCATTAATATCTACTATTGGAATAAGAGAGAGATTCTTCTGTAGGACAATATTGGATGTAATTTTTTTTATTTTAAACTACATTTTGATAGCATTAAAATTAAAATTCTCTCTCATTTCACAGGCCCGTATTGTCGGCTTTCGAACTCAGAAGGTCTTGTTTATTGAAGTGAGGAACAGATACTGCTGTATTTGTGCGAGAAGTAGCGATACAAAATCGGAGGTGAAAGAGCAATGCTACAAAAATTGGAGCAAATCCTCGACAGCAATGGAAGCTGACATATTAGTCGAAGGGTTCGAAACAGGTATAAAGATGCGCGAATTAAAATATCATTGGATAATTGTTACGATAATATAAGGCACGGAATAATTCAGTGTTATTGTTCCGGAAGATACTATAATACTATCATTTCATTCGTAGGTGATGGCGACAGCAGCGTTACGAAGAAATTGATTGAAGTACCACCCTACGGTATCAACTGCCCAGTACTGGGCAGTTGATACCGTAGTAGAGTGCATAAATCATTTATTGTGCAACTACTGCAACAGGTGGAGGGAAATCGCAAAGAAATTAAACATAATACGGGAAGGGTATCAGTCGCTTTGCGTCGGAAAAGGGAGACAATATCCCATGGAAAGGGACACATTTTCGTTCTTCGGCCGATACTGTAACACTGGACGGAAAAAATAATTTTTTCTCGAGCCCTGGTACCATTCCTGCTGATTCTTATATAAAATGACCACCTGAATCCGAATATGACATCCGTTTTCCTCCATCACCCACCATTTTTTGGGGGAAGGTCCCCCTATAATTTTCATCAATTTTGCAATAATTTGGAGGAATGAAAAGGATTATTTTAGAATTTATATTTCTTATTTGGCTTTTGAGAGTATAAAAGTTCTAAAACATGATAATTAATGGTAAGGATGTACATTTAGGGGGATTAGTTTCCGTTAATGACTAAAAAAAACACTTTAAAAATCATCTTTTTTAATCCAATGAAAATATAAAATCTCAGTTTTATATTCTGCATGGAACTAGAAAGTATTACATTTCTTTTTTTTTAGCTGCGAAATCAAGAGAATTGCCGTCCAATCCTTAGCGGGAGAGGCACTGCGAGGGCCAGAGTAGTAAAGTGAATCTTCCGAGCTATTGCTACATATTTTAATTATTGTTGCTATGCTATACAGCAAAATATTTTTATTAATACTGCTGTTTCTTGCTGTAATGTATTATTATATTTCGGGGAGGATGATGTGAAATAGAAGCTGGAAATGTTTTAAAATACGTGAAAATTTACGAAAAATAGCAAAATTGGTCATTTGAATGCGTTATTACACAATTTACGGAGACTAATTTCTACTCTCAAATCTACATCTTTACCATTAATATTATTTTTTCAGAATTTTGCACCCCTCAAAACCCCTAGGAAAAATTTAAATGCTAAAATAATCCTTTTAATTTCTCCAAATGACCGAAAAGTGGTAAAAATTGGAGGGGGGGAGTTCCCCCAAAAATGGTGGGTGATGGAGAAAAACAGAGTTCATATTCGGATTTAGGAGGTCATTTTACATGTGAATTCGAAAGAATTATAATTTGAGCAAAGCTGATCATTTGAATCCACACCCCCTTCATAGTTTTGTAAAATGATATAATGTCAGGAAGCATTTTGTTACCACTTGAGGCAGTAATACTTGCGTCATGGATAATGGCAGAAGTAAGTACTATACGGATTTTATTGAAACGTAGGTATTACAATGCGGAAATATCGGGAGTAAAGCCAAAAAGGGAAGGATGTAAGACAAGGGCATACCCAGGGTCATAACTAGGGGGGGCAAGCCATAGTCTAGAAGGGGGCGCAAGCCAAGTTGTGACATTTTAGCATGGAAAAGGTGAATGAAACAAATATTTTAAGAAAATTATAACAGCACATTATTAGATTATGATATCATTTCCTAGAAAAAATATTTTTATTTTACTTACATATCTTATACCTACTAATGCATATCATTTTTCGTGGGTTTAAAGAAAATTTGTTGAATACTTTCGTTTCAAATCAGTACTGATTTTGATGAAAGACTTTTGCGATTTTTGCCTCTGGAGGGGGGGCAGCTGCCCCCCCTGCCCCTCGCCTATGATGTAAGGTTCTATTTTTTCTTGGGGGAAATTCAGGAGGAACGTCAGCTTTGTTCTTACTCATCGTCCTTACTGTAGCCAATCTTTTTTTGATAAAGTTCTACTGTTAAAGGCATGCTGGTACACCAATTGTTACTGGTAATATTTCTTCCTCTGCATTCAATGTGCTCTGCTAAGCGTTTGGCAATTTCATGAGGTGAATTGGATTCTTTGAAAGGGCATCTGGCTACGTGCCCATATAAATTTCAATTTTTAGGTAAATTTTCCTAGCATCCACCACAGCAATGACTTCAATACCATATATCTTTTGCTTTTGGATAGATACTGCGTTACAGGACATCGGCCTCGAAATGGTATAAGTTGGTCAAGGATCGTGATGTACTCTGATGGTGTATTTGTAAATTCAATTTTTTTTTTGATATTTTATTAATGAACTCAGTAACTGCGGCTTACTAGTCAATTTTCTTACTTTGTAGTCTAGTGCTAAGGTTATAAAATCTAATGCACCGTAGAAAAAAAATCCGATAGCCCAGTGTACGGGAAAAAATTTGATAGACTTCTTTGCTCCAAATCTCCCTAATATCAACACGGGAAATTTTATACGCACCTGAGAGAAAAAGGGGACTAATAAGAGCTAGTTAATCATCTTCACTCAACTGCCTAGTATCACGATCTCTTGCATAATTTCCAGAAACAGAATTAAAGTAGAGATTTGTGATTTTCACAATTATAACTAATAATTCTGCGCAAAAAGAGGCGAAATGCTGATGATTCATCACACACACTTTTTGCACATGGGTGTATTCCAGGAAGATGAGTCATCGGCGATTTCATCAAGCCAAATGCGAGCGAATGAATTTTAATCGTCTTCACGATGGATCGGAAGCGAGAATAAATTGTAACACTTTCGGTCGCATCGGGTCAAAACTTCGGTTGCAGCAAAACTAGGGAACACTTTGAATATTAAACGTTACTTAGAGTTAGAATTACAAGAAATTAGAGACCAGAAAAACTCCAGTTCGAACGGCATCATTTTATTAAAAAAACATCGAAGAAAAAGTCAATATGACCCGATGCGATCTATTCAGGGTTATTGGCCTTATTAAAGATGTATGTGATGTCTGATGCAATATGCAATTTATGATGTTCCTACCATATAAATCAATAAATATGAAAGATGATAGAAAATCAATTTTCGTTCATTCATTATTTGTCATTTGTCTCATTAGTGTTCTCCCTGCAGCGCTATGATTACTGAATAATCATGTTTCGGAAAGTAACTGTATTGAATACACGTTTTCAAATGGACGTGGGTGATTACTATTTCATTCATACTGAGGAATAACGTAAAAATGTAAAGTTGTACTTAAAAAAAAGTTTCACGAAGTACGCGCATTTCGGTTAGCGTAATTGACTTTTACGATTTTTTGAATAGCACTTAACAATTTTGTGATATGAACGTTGACCAGCTCTCCCCTTCCAGGAGAGTCGAATAAGGAGAGAGCAATGCAAGTAATCGCCTTTCTTCATAGAAGCCGGCCGCACTTCCCAGCCTCGTCGAGAGCGTGCGTATTTGGATTCTTCCAAGAAACGGCAACCGAGTGGCTGAAGTGGGACTAATGCCGCCAGAGAGCAAAAATCAACCTCCGAATCCTGACTATTCTCAATATCGCCCCTCCGCAGTGAAACTTGATACAGCGTCGGGTGTTTTTTTCGGTCGGAGCGAAGCTCGACCCCTCCTCCTTTCCTTTTTTTTCCTTCAATCAGCGACTCCTCCCATTCCACCCAAGGAGGCTTCCCATTCCACTGGCCGTAGCGGCCGACTTCGCAACTAAAATCCGGCGACGGTTGAATTTGGATTTTTGAATTAGGATAGAACACCCTTAAAGAGGCCGCTCCGATCCCACGGATTTCTTCGGGAGACTTCTAAAAGAAGAAGAGCACGTCGCAGTAGCCAGGGGTGGATTCTCGAGACGAAACTTCCGAAGTCAGCCACCGCCGGAAAAAGCGAATGGGTCAGAGAGCAGGCGATGAACTTGAGTGGCCGCTTCACGTCGTGCGGGGACTGCAAAAACAAAGGGCCTCCATAAGATGACTTCAAAACTCAGATACTATTCAGAAATAGTCTATAGTATAGTTTTAAAGATGCTATAGACGCAGAGCATTGGCTGTTTTGAGAGATTCCGAAACTCAGGAATCTGCTGGAAGTAATACAAAATTATAATTTCAAGCCACAATACACTTCTCGTAAAGCTACAGAAAGATATTAACAGCAGCGCAACTTAAAGAGGGATTACTAGAGCGTAAAGGCTAAAAAGATAAGGCAAGGGAGAGGTCAATCTAAGTTCAACTGTCAACGATGCACACACTGACCAAAACCGTTAGAGCGAGTCCAGTTATTTGGTCAATATTTTGGGGAATTTATTGCTAAGTCACTGAAGGATAGGTTCGCTGTCCTTCGGGTACGTTTCCAAGCACAGAAACGTGTACGTTCGTGAGAGAAGAGTGTGGAGAAGAACAAAAATTTACAGCGTCACATGAAAAGACGGGAGATCACTCACAACAACTGCGAAAATCGCGGCGCCAACAATGGGTTGCACGGCGAAAGAGCCACGGGAGCGGGCGAAACGTGAGTTGGCGGCGGAGATGAGTACACCGTCGGCGAACTAGGGATGGGCAAAAAAAAACGGTTTTAATTATAACCGGTTTTTTTAGAAGGTTAACCGAGTAAAAACCGGTTATTTTTCGACGCCGGTTAACCTGAGTACTCGGTTTTTTTTGGCATAACCGAAAAATAACCCGAGGAAAATAATTTGACTCCTGATTCCCGCACTCTCTCGCGAACCGTTGGAACTACCAGCACTTTTGCCGCTGCTATACGGCTGCCACTGGCTGAGGTTTTCCTGCGCCTCTACCGGCCACAGAGAACATTAAAACCGGTTATTTTTGATGCAATAGAAAAACCTAGTGGACGGTTAAAACCTAAGCGACGAGTACTCGTTGGCATAACCGATGGCAGGCGGGAGAGAAATAACCGGATGAGGGAGTACTCGTTGGGAAAACCTATCGCTGTGGGAAGGTTTATATCAATGGAAAAACCTAGTGGCCGGTTAAAACCTGAGCGACGAGTACTCGTTGGCATAACTAATGGCAGGCGGTTATGGCAGGTTACAGGTACCTATAGGTTTTTTCAATGCATCTCAACTAGTAAAAACTGTTACGAGTATTTGGTTATTCTCCGGTTATTGCAAAATAACCTGAGGAAAATAAGCAAGGCGTTGGAGTAGCTGTTGCGGAAGTTAAATGGATATGAAGTACATGAAATATTATATTAGTTTGCGAAAGCATGCCTGCCATGTGACCAAATTCAATAACACAAATATGAATATTGAAAATTCGGGGGGGAGCCGGTACCTCTTGGCTGTTTCTACAATCAGGATCGAAAGGGTCGTAGTTCCCCATAACATTCGGGGGGGGGGGGTATTATGGACCCCCTAGCTTTTATTAAACTTATTTATATTCAAGCACAGTCATGGTTAGGGGGTTCTGTCCCCCCCCGGGAGGACCGTAGTCTCGTTAGAAAATCTGGGGGGTTGGACCCCCTTAGATCTCTGTTATAAATTTAGTTATGTTAAAGCATGTCTGCGTCATCGTAGTAGCTAGGGAGTCTCAGGGGACCCGGCCGCCATAATAATTCTGGGGGGTGTATGATGACCCCCCTAATTTTTTATGTAGATTTAGTTACTTTCAAGCACGGCTGTATCTGGAGGCGTCCTGGACCCACAGAAGGGGTCATAGTCCCCCAAAAAATTTCGGGGGGGGGGGGTTATGGCCCCCCAAAAATTTTTTTTTTAGACTCAGCTACATTCAAGCACTGTCATAGTTAGGAGGTCCGGCCCCCCTCTGGAGGACCGTAGTACCGTTAGAAAATCTGGGGGGCGGGACCCTCTTAGCTCTCTGTTATAATTTTAGTTTTGCTAAAGCATGTCTGCGACATCGGAGTAGCTAGGGAGTCTCAGGGGACCCGGCCGCCTATACAAATTCGGGGGGGGGGGGGTCCAGGACGCCTCCAGATACAGCCGTGCTTGAAAGTAACAAAATCTTCATAAAAAATTAGGGGGGTCATCATACACCCCCCAGAATTATTATGGCGGCCGGGTCCCCTGAGACTCCCTAGCTACTACGATGACGCAGACATGCTTTAACATAACTAAATTTATAACAGAGATCTAAGGGGGTCCAACCCCCCAGATTTTCTAACGAGACTACGGTCCTCCCGGGGGGGGACAGAACCCCCTAACCATGACTGTGCTTGAATATAAATAAGTTTAATAAAAGCTAGGGGGTCCATAATACCCCCCCCCCCCCGAATGTTATGGGGAACTACGACCCTTTCGATCCTGATTGTAGAAACAGCCAAGAGGTACCGGCTCCCCCCCGAATTTTCAATATTCATATTTGTGTTATTGAATTTGGTCACATGGCAGGCATGCTTTCGCAAACTAATATAATATTTCATGTACTTCATATCCATTTAACTTCCGCAACAGCTACTCCAACGCCTTGCTTATTTTCCTCAGGTTATTTTGCAATAACCGGAGAATAACCAAATACTCGTAACAGTTTTTACTAGTTGAGATGCATTGAAAAAACCTATAGGTACCTGTAACCTGCCATAACCACCTGCCATTAGTTATGCCAACGAGTACTCGTCGCTCAGGTTTTAACCGGCCACTAGGTTTTTCCATTGATATAAACCTTCCCACAGCGATAGGTTTTCCCAACGAGTACTCCCTCATCCGGTTATTTCTCTCCCGCCTGCCATCGGTTATGCCAACGAGTACTCGTCGCTTAGGTTTTAATCGGCCACTAGGTTTTTCTATTGCATCAAAAATAACCGGTTTTAATGTTCTCTGTGGCCGGTAGAGGCGCAGGAAAACCTCAGCCAGTGGCAGCCGTGTAGCAGCGGCAAAAGTGCTGGTAGTTCCAACGGTTCGCGAGAGAGTGCGGGAATCAGGAGTCAAATTATTTTTCGGTTATGCCAAAAATAATTTAATTGTCAGGTAAATGGCAGAAAAACAACCGGTTTTTAATAGGCTTATCAAAGAAAAAACAAGGAAGACTCTACGCTAAACTTCAGCACGAAGAAAGAAGACGAAATTAAAAAATGCGGTAGGTTTTTTAAGAATCGAAGATATGCAACACGCAATGCTTTAGGTTATTTAACCTGAATAAAACCGGTTTTTTTCATCCGGTTATAATACTCAGGTACTGATATCACTCAAAATAACCGGTTAACCTAACACCGGTTTTTTCTCATAACCGCCCATCCCTACGGCGAACACGACCCAACTAAACACAACTTCGTCTCTGGCCAGGGAATCTCTCCGGAGGGGTGGCGAATAAAGGGGGGGGCAAAGGGAGCGGAGGCGAATAGGGTGGGGGCAAAGGGAGGGGCAAAGGGAGGGGCAAAGGGAGGGGCAAAGGGAGGGGCAAAGGGAGGGGCGGGGAAACGGTACACACGCCAACGAGGAGGGACTGAGGTTGGCGGGTGTGGTGAGGGGGGGGAGGAAGAAGGGGCGATTTCGAACAAAACCCACCTCTCCACCACCATGTCGCTCATGAATGAGTCTTTCACGATGAACGATTCATCTGAACGGAGAGAGTGAATGTAGTCGCAGATTGCAATAGGCTTGTTCACCATTAGCATTCCATTGTCTTTTGTTGATAAGAGTGAAAAATAAGGATCTGCTTTATTAAATTTTTTAATAGGACCCTTATTTCTTTATCTATTCGCCTTGAAATATTTTGGCAGGTGAATTAATGACGCCGCGAACTCACATCCTCGCCCATGCGAATATCTGCATTTACTCAAAGAGACAGTAATAGTTTAATAGTAATCGGGGGCGATTTTAATCTTCCATCCATAAACTGGGATACTTACACCGTAAAAACGAATTCAAGGAATAGAGAAATCAGCGAGGTATTACTCAACATACTTGCAAATCACTCTCTAGCACAAGTAGTTGACAAACCTACGAGAGGAAATAAGATATTAGACCTCTTAGCAGTAAGCCATCCTATGTTGATAAAACAATTCGATATTATTGACGGTATAAGCGATCATCGAGTAATCTTTGCAACGTTAAACATTGATGTAGTGTCAGCCGTAAAACCTAAACGCAAAATTTACTTATTTGATAAATGCAACTTCACTAAATTTGGCGAGATGCTTAATGACTACTACAAAAAATTCGTAGTTACATCAAAGGACCAAAGCACAGATGCGACATGGAAACACTTCCTAGAAATTCTGCGCCAAGAAATCAACGAACATATTCCGCAAAAACTGAAGTGTGATAATAAAGAACCTCGCTGGTACAATAACGATGTCAGAAGGGAACTTAGGAAACAGAGAAAACTATACAACTTGTACAGAAAATCCATCACGTCACGTAGTAAATCGAAGGAACTTGAAGCTAAAGAAAGTTACGCTGCACAACGCTCAATGACCAAGAAATCAATGCGAACGGCAATGTGAAAGTTTAAGAAAAAAGTACTCGGTGAATTACTCGAAGAAAATCCGAAATCCTTTTGGTCGTACGCGAGAGAGCTCCAGGGAAAACATTCAACCGTAGATTCTTTATTTGATAAAGATGGTAAACTAGTCACCGAAAATATTGACAAAGCTAACACTTTAAATTTCCACTTCGAAAGTGTATACACTACTGACGATACTCAGTTCAATTTAGACATCCCATATACTGAGGATTCGATGGAAGAAATATCTATACAACGTGATGGGATAACTAAACAACTACAATCGATTAAGAATAGTAAATCTCCGGGTCCGGAGGGAATACCCGCGCGTGTCCTCAGGGAGTTAGCTCCACAGATCGCACCTTATTTAGAGATCATATTCAAGAAGTCACTCTCCGAAGGGAAGTAACCGCCAGACTGGAAAATTGCAAGCGTTACACCCATATTCAAAAAGGGAAACAGACATGACCCAGGCAACTACCGTCCGATTTCATTAACATCGATTATAGGCAAGATACTTGAGCATATCGTCGTTAGCAATATCATAACTTTCTTGGACAGACGTAACTTCTTCCATGACTGTCAGCACGGATTCCGAAAAGGTAGATCATGCGAAACACAGCTCGCGCTCTTTCTTCACGACGTTATAAAATCTGGTGAATCGAAAAGACAAGTTGACGCACTGTTTCTAGATTTTAAGAAAGCGTTCGACACTGTACCTCACAAAAAACTTTTATACAAATTACAGTCATGCGGATTAAACGAGACAGTTGTAAACTGGATCCGCGACTTTCTCAGAGATCGTAAACAAAAAGTAGTTCTCGACGGTATTAGCTCTGATGTTGTAAAAGTTACATCAGGTGTTCCACAAGGAAGCGTAATCGGCCCCCTGTTGTTCATTATATACATTAATGATCTCTGCTCCCGCATTAGCAGTAAAATACATTTATTTGCTGACGACGGTGTCATCTATCGCGAAATTAGTGATCAATCTGACTATGAAATTCTATCATCTGACTTAAACAACGTTCATTTGTGGAGCCAAGAGTGGGGACTCAAACTTTATCTGAGCAAATGCATGGCGGTACATTTCTTGCGGAATTGGTCCATCTCTAACCACGTTTATGCAGTGGATGGCATTAATGTAAAGGCAACAGACGAAGTGAAGTACCTGGGAGTTACGATAACCTCGAACCTCACGTGGGGAACACATATAAAGTATATTTGCGGCACAGCCCTGAAGAAATTAGGATTCGTCAAGCGTATTGTGGGAAGATTTTCGGATGAGAAAGTAAAGGAAAGGTGCTATTTCGCTCTCGTCCGACCGCACCTGGAATATGCAGCGAGCATATGGGATCCGGTGCAGAAAGACTTAATCCGCGAACTGAATAAAATTCAAAGGAAGGCTGCGCGTTTCATCAAAAACTGCTACGGGCGTACAGACAGTGTTACCCAGATGTTAAGCGAGTTAGGCTGGGAGCCGTTGGAGACTCGGAGGCTGCGCGCTAGGCTTAGATTGCTTGAACAATTGAGAATGGATATCTTTAAGAGCGACACAGTGAACATAATATTGGAGCCACCCTATATTTCCAGGTTCGATAGAAGTGATAAATTAAGAGAGATGTTTTGCCGAACGGATAGATATGCGAATTCGTTTTTCCCCTGAACCATAAAGGACTTTAATAAACGCTAGTCCCAACTTCGTTTGAGCACTTAATTTTTTTTTTTAGCTGTGAACGGCTGGTGTCCTAACACCCCCTGCCACACGCCTTTTAGGCGGCTTGCGGGGTATTATGCAGATGTAGATGTAGATGCGTGTCACGTGGTTCCAAACTGTTCCCTCTCCAGTGAGCGATTCTCTCTTTACCCGATCAAAAATAAATGAACCGAGTCCGAGAAATCAAAAATTCATCAAAATGAACGCTTTATGGCGGATTGACCTGTCTCGCTGGCATCCGAAACTCACTGTTCCCATAGTATATAAATACCATGCCACACGTTGACTCAACGATGAGAAACCTTGGAGCGTTCGGCACAAAATCTGCAACTGTCATGTGCTAGTATACCAAGTGCCCGATCACACAAATTCCTCGGCGTCTATCTGGACAATAAGCGAACTTTCCTCCCCCACTTGAAATACAGTTCCAAATAAGCCATCAAAGCACGGTAAGCTGTTTATTCACTTTGTTCCCCTTCCTCCCCGCACTCCCCTTGAATCCGACTGTATATTGCAATAGTTCGTTTTCACTTCTCTACGGCTGCGAAATTTTCGCAAATAACAAATCCATCGGAAACAAATTAGAATCCTTCCAAAATAAATCCATTCGCCTTCTCCTTAACCTCTCCCGACTCACCAAAATGAAAGACGCACGCTGCGCTCACGGTGTTCCGTGCAATAATGAATTCATCAATAAACTTGTGAAAAGTCCAGGCTCAGGGGAACAAACAACAATTTACTTACAGACATTTGGAATTATGATTCTACTATCCCAACAACATACAGACTGCCTCAACAAGCTACTCTTCTATGAGTCTTTCCTATGTCTTTCCTTCTCTTAGATTTAAGTATTTCAATGTCTTTTACTTTTTGCCAATTGTCCACAAAAAAAAGAGAGAAAAAAACAAAACCCAATAAAAAAATTATAAAATATGAATAAAGTTATTGCTTTCAATATGAATAAAAACAGAGATAAGAAATGCCATAAACAACAAAAAAAGATATTAAAAAAAAAAACTAAAAAAAATAAAAATAAAAAATAAAACATATAAAAAAATGGAAATATAAGCAATAACAACAAATAAAAAAAATGGAAATATAAGCAATAACAACAAATAAAAAAAGAGAGACTATCATGCAAACGTGGACAAAATATTGATCTTTTTTCTTCATCATCAACATCAGTCAACAATCCTAAGATTGGTTTAACGCAGCTCTCCATTTCTCTCTCCTAACCACTAATCTCTTCATAGCTACATATTTATTCTCTTTTAAATCCTTTATAACCTGTCTGATATAACTCATTCGGGGCCGTCCCTTGCCCTTTTTCCCTTCCACTTGTCCTTCAACGATTGTCTTCATCATACCATCGTGCCTCAAAATGTGGCCAACTAAGTTGTCCCTTCTTCTGCTTAATGTTTCTAGGAGGCTTCTCTTTTCTCCTACTCTCCTTAGCACTTCATGGTTACTCACACGGTCAATCCATTTTATCTACATCATTCTTCGGTAGCACCACATTTAGAATGCTTCCACTCTTGACTTCTCTGCTGCTGTCAACGTCCAAGCCTCGCTTCCATAGAGAAACATACTCCATAGGTAGCATCTGATGAATTGTTTCCTTACTTATATGCTGGTATTTTCAGCTGTAAGAAGATTCTTCTTTTTGTAGGAAGCCCTCTTCGCCTGCGCTATTCTACTGTGTATTTCTTTCTTGCTCCGTCCATCGCTGGTAATTCGGTTTCCCAGGTAAGAGAACTCGTTCACCTCTTCAAGCTTATGCTGTCCTAGGTTGATGTTTGTTTTAGCCTCCTCTCTTTTACTGTAAACTAATAGCTTAGTCTTCTTTTTGTTGATTTTCAGCTGATATCTGGCCATTACTGAGGAAGGACAGGCTTGCTACAAGAGAATAATCAACGAGATTTGCCGCCAAGCGAGGAAAGCCAGAGAATCGTGGATGAGAAACATATGTGAGGACGTACAAGATAACCTCGTAAAAGAGAAAGTGGAAGCGGCCTATAGAATAGTGAGGAACCATTTCAAGGAACGAACACACAAAATGTAATACCATAAGGGATAGGAATGGAAGCTTTCTGCTTGATTTCGTTGATGGCTTTCTCTATGTAAATATTAAAAATTAAGGGGAAAAGCGCACAACCTTGTCTCACCCCTTTTCTTATTCTTGCTTCTGCACCGTTTGGTCCACATTTGATCACAGCTACTTGGTTTTTATACAAACTATGAATAATTCTACGACCATTGTAGAGTACGCCGATTTCTTTCAGAATTCTAAGCATTGAATTCCATTCCACGTTATCAAATGCCCTCTCTAAATCGACAAATGCTATGAAAGTCGGTTTGTTTTTCTCCATTCTCTTCTCTATGATCATCCTAAGAGCCAAAATTGCTTCCCTTGTGCCCCTGCTTTTCCTAAATCCGAATTGGTCCTCATCCAGGAATTCTTCTGCTCTTCGTTCAATTCTCCTGTAAATTATTCTTGTCAGAATCTTCGACGCATGTGTCGTCAGGCTTATGGTCCTAAATTCTTCGCAATTCTCAGCTCTCTTCTTTTTGTGTATGGGATGATGATGTTCTTCTCGAAGTCACTAGGTAAATCTCTTGTTGAGTACATATCGCAGATAGTTTTATACAGTTGAGTTAAGACCTTTTCTCCTGCATTTTTATTAACTCTGCTTGAATGTCATCTATTCCTGGGGCCTTATTCTTTCGCAGGTCTCTTACTGCATCGTCAAATTCCGATCTTAAGATGCTTGCTCCAATGTCATCCTTTTCAACTTCACTTTCCTCTTCGAGAACTTTTGAGCTAAGTTTGCTCCCGTTGTATAATTTCTCCAGGTATTCCTTCCATCTCTCGGCTTTGTCTTCGTTTTCAATTAGAATGTTTCCATTCCTGTCCCTTATGCTATTACATTTTGTGTTTCGTTCCTTGAAATGGTTCCTCACTATTCTATAGGCCGCTTCCACTTTCCCTTTTACGAGGTTATTTTGTTCGTCCTCACATATGTTCCTCATCCACGCTTCTCTGGCTTTCCTCGCATGGCGGCAAATCTCGTTCCTTATTCTCTTGTAGCAAGCCTGTCCTTCCTCAGTATTCGTATTCTTATACTTTCTCCTTTCTTCAATGAGGTCTAGGATTTCATCCGTGATACATGGCTTTTTCTTAACACATTTTCTTACCCCTAGAACTTCTCTAGTGGCCTCCTGAAATCCACCTCTTAAGGTAGTCCAGTTATTCTCAACTGAGTTTTCAGACTGATCTAGTCCTATCTTGCGCTCCACTACTTCTTGAAAGGCCTGTTGATTTTTTGGCTTCTTAAGTTTCTCTAATTGCCAGGTGTTCTTTGCTGATTTCTTCAATTTCTTGAATTTCAGATGGTATTTCATCATCACTAGATTATGATTACTGTCAATATCTGCCCCCGGGTAGCTTTTACAGGCCTTTATGTGGTTTCTAAACCTCTGCTTCACTAAAATATAGTCTAGTTGAAATCTTCTTTTGTCTCCTGGCATTTTCCATGTGTATCTTCTTCGCACGTGATTCTTAAATGGAGTGTTCGCAACCACTAATTTGTGTTCTGTGCAGAACTCTAACAGCCTTTCTCCTCTTCCATTTCTATTTCCTAATCCATATTTTCCGGTTATTCTTCAATCCTGGCCTTCGCCGACGACAGCGTTCCAATCACCTAAAACAATTAGGTTTTCTTCACCCCTTACCTTTTTGATTACTTCCTTTATATCATCGTAGACGTCTTCAACTTCTTCATCCTCGTAGTCTATCGTGGGCATGTAGACTTGTACCACTACGGTATCTACTGGCTTACTCTCTATCTTCACCATAACTATCCTTTCATTGTACTGTAGGAGGCTTTTCACACGCATTCCGGCGCTCTTTCTGAGCATTATCCCAACCCCAGCATTACCGTTCAGGGATCCTGTGTGTATAATCCTATAGCTTCCACTCCAAAAGTCTCCCTCCTCAGGCCATTTCATTTCGCTGATTCCTAGCACGTCGATATTCAATCTTTCCATTTCCACTTTAAGGTTTTCTAGCTTACCGCAAGTCCTGAGTGATCTCACGTTCCATGTACCTATCCTCGTAACTCTATCACAATTGACCGATATACCCTCTAGGGTAGTCCCCGCCCGGAGATCCGAATGGGGGACTAGTTTACCTCCGGAATTTTTTACCTGAGAGAATTCCATCATGTCAGACAATTTAAAGTTGGAGTAGCTGCGCCTCCTCGGGATAATAATGTGGTGGTTTCCCCTTGCCTTCCACATCGCAGTACTACAACCGTTTAAGTAAATGTTACCACGCCTGAAGTGCAATGAGTGTCGCTGTACTGACCATCGTGATCTCCACCTTCACTCATATGAAGAAGAGCTGCTGCCCTCTCCTCCGGGTGATGTGAGGCATAATTGTTGGCGGCCTCTCATCGCCAAGTCACGGTATCTTCACAGGTTTAGTGTATCATTTAGATGGCCTATCTCACCCAGAGATATACCCATACCACCTCGGATAACCGCCGCTTTTTGTCCACGACTCATTCGCGACTCGGGCTCCCATGGGCTTGACGTCACTGTAGGCCCAACTTTCAGCGCCATTTCAAATTCTAGCCTTTCCGCGGGCGTAACTGCTTACCGCAGCGAGTTCTTGAAGTTACCCTCTATCGAACACTACAAGCCGAATTTAAATTGAATGCCGATTTATGAAAATAATGATGTTTAGATTTAAAAAAAGATAAATCTGTGTATTCAGATGCTTTCATTTCCTGATGAAGTGATGAAATGGGAAGGTGTGCGAGTTAATTCCGTGTCCACACTTCCTTCCAGTAACTCTCAAAACACTGTTTTCCTTGCTACTTCTGCAATATAATTTAAACCTAGATTAATATGACTGGGAAGAGAATGCGCCAAAAACGAATTAGTTGCTTCAAAATATTACAGTTCCGCCACTTTTTAAGTAGAAATTGTGCTCGTTTTCATTCCTCGCCGGGCTTTGATAATATATAAAATAAAGAAAATTATGCAAGAGGACATTGAAATCCTTTACTTCAATGGGAAGAAAAAAATAAGCATATAGAATGAAAAGAGTGATAAATTTACCGTTATTACCAATTTCAAATCATTCGAAATAGGAATTCAAAGTGATCACACGTTAAGCAAAAAATCATACATATGAAACGGAATTAACTTCAATATTATGCTGAGAGAAATAAGGATTCCCCGCTAAAATAATTTCTAGAAATGGAAAATGAACCACCAACAATTGCCGTTATCAAAACAGCACCATAGTTGCCCGCTTTAGTGGAGAACAGCCTTCGAATCAGAGGACTCTTCTCTATCTTACATCCCACAGAAAGTTTCCACTGTAACCTTTGGTCAAAAATTCTAAAAGAAAAATGTTTCATGGCACCAAAAAGCACTGCAGGAAACAAATTCGATAATTTTCAGTGACAATTGCTGAAACAAAAACTTAGACTAATGCATATCAGCTATTTGGTCGATCATGAGTCTGTTGTAGAAATTTAGCTCCACCGTCAAGGTTCATTTTGAAGAGGGTATAAATAATAAGACTCAAGAATTTATGTAAAAGGATTTACTGAACAATTTTTAAAATCTTTTTAGTGGTACCACCAAAGTTGATCTTCCTTGTTGCATTTTTTTGTTCAAACATTTTATTCTTGTGAAGACCCTCTGCTTGGCGTAACATTTAATAATTGCTTTGACCAAGTTGGAGAGAGAGCTCAGAACATTGGTAATTTGTCGAATTAGTCCTAATAAGAGGGTGGAGTCTACTTCATTACAGTTTGCAAGTAAATATAAACGCGAAAGAGTACATAAAAATATTATATGGTTTGACTCAATCAATATTTATAAGTTTATAAAGGCTATTCTTAACCAATTTACTAGTTCGAGAGAAAATATTATGATTGAAATTAACGTAATTTTCTTTTATGTGAACTACGATTTAACACTTGATTCCTGATAAATATTTTTATACACGCTACAACTTTTCTGTCCCTAAATTAATAAACAATTTTGCGCATCCGTGGCCTCGAAAATATCTCAATAGCTCTCAAAGTCATACGAAAGGACTCAAATTTACAGAATTAGTACTAGAAATTTGTTTACCTGAAATCTTACCATTGGCACACGATGCACAGTGGGCTAGAATCGAAAAAAGCTGGCCAAAACCTCAAAATCGATTTTTTTGAGCTAGGAAGTTGAAACTTCGCATACACATTTTCAAATAAATTGTGCATAACTACCCTGATTATTTTGGTCCTGTGTTTTCACTTTAACAATATATGTGAGGTCAAAGTTGAGCAAATTTAGCGAAAAACGACCACCCTCGATTTTTTCTGAAAATTGCCGAATTTATCCTCGTGCAGTGGTTTTATAAATTCTTTTATCGACAAAAATGTTATACCATCTTAATTGACACTTCTTATTCTTTCATTTGAAAGGTTTTTAAAGATTTTGTTTCATCAATAACCATAAATACATAACAAAATGGCGGAGCCTGTTTTCAACCCATTTTTTTACATAAACGTAGAAAAAAAGTAGACATTGTCACCGGCTTACACTAAGTAACTTATATCATGTCGTTATTTGAAGCTTCTACATTGTGAATCTAAAGTCAAACCTTGCACCAATTTGCAACCCCGAATTTTAAATCGTTTTTTCGAACGCACGGATGACTCCGGTTCTGGCCGGCGGCGGCGGAGAGTACGGCGACGCGGCAAGCGAGTGGATGCAATATGGTCTCATTCACTTTTATGTGTGGATAACAGATATATTATTGACAGAAAATAATCACCAGAAAGTAAAATTTATAAATATTGCTACGAATGACTCTCATTATGCAATCGCTGGGCACTGCAAGAGGTGCACTGGAAGGTTTCTTTCTTTGAGTGCATTCCATGGAGAATGGACTTAAATCGCGTTCTTAAAGTGGGGAAACGGACTCTTTTACTAATTAATAAACTTTTAAAAAATAACAGTTAATATATTCCTTAAACGTGATGGAAAATGGCTCAATACAGTACTTGATTTTGCCGAATTTTGCCAAATCAAGTACTGTCTTGGTGCTTGAAGAGTTCATTATTCTTATTTAGTTTATATTCTTGATTTAAAGCAATTAATAACTATTCCTTATGCAGCACAATTCACATGTTGCTCTAGTTTAGCCAGTGCAGATGGACGTCAATTCATGTTTTCAGGGTTGTATCGAAAGAACGAATAGGAGGAAAACGAGTGCAAAAGGAAGATACAGTGACCATCCTCGGAGGCAAGAAGAACTCTTGCCAAGTGGATAAAATGCAACCCCGAATATTATGTTATGTCAGATTAAGAGGCCCTCTCAATAAGTAATTGTGTCCATGCAGCTCACCAAATTTCGGTGCAAGAATCTTCGAAAATCTGAAATGCCAGGGATATAATATTAACCCCAGCGATGAGATAGTGACGCGAGCATATGATTTCACTAACCCGAGTGAAATTATTGTAGCAGAGGTTATATAAGAAGTTTCCAAAAATGGTTCTGTTCTCTTACTGCGACTCGAATCTTAACGTGCATTTCCACAGATCCTAGTTTCGGGTCGCATATAAAGTGCACTTTAATTTGCAAACACGGCTTTGATAGCAGTGAGGACATGCGAAATATAATTGCACGTGGGAACGAGGGCCTATGTCTCATGAATTATTGCTCGTGAGCACCTTTGTGCCTTCTTGTTTAGGTAAAAAATGGCTGTTCGTTAGGCGAAGCATGAAACAGGCACGAGTATTCAAAAGTCATCACAATTATTCTAGATTTCCTCTCCAAATAATTTAATTTTCTCTCTCTCAAACTGACGCTTTAAATACAATTATGGTATGCCACCAACCGTGCATAAGGTCTTCATTCAAGGAGCTGACATTGCAACAGAGTCCATTCTTAATTGCGACAACTGACAGGGGAAGCAATATAGGCACGATATAAGGACGTGAGAAAGTTCCGCGAACGGTTGACTTGAAAAATGGCACGAGAGGCCACAAATAGGGATTTATTTCGAAGACAACTCCTAATGTCATAACTGATAATGACAAAAATTATGCCAATTAAACTGGAGGAAACACACAGCTTACCGAACAATGCAATGGATCTGTTTTTGAAAAAGGAAAACAATGCTTTAGCTCAGACAGTGAAAGTGATAAAAACTCGTCAGATAGTGAATGAAAAACAGTAACCTTTTATTGCTGACAGTGCTAATTGCAGAATGTTAGTTGGGAAAAGCGTAAATTGTGTTGCTTTTGTTTATGTTATGTTTGTATGGTAAAATATTCCTGAAAAATAACCATTTTGTCAGCAGCGCAGTTCATTAAGAATAATGACGTTGATATATAGGTAAGAGATTTAAATCAATACTTTATATTGAGCATAAGACATAGATTAAAATGAACTGTTATTCTTAGAAAGAATACATTATTCGATGAGAGTAATATGTCTTCCGAAGCTTATGAAGCTAAAAGGAGTTCAAACCAAAAACAAGTTCGAAGGACTCGGCACTACAACAATACTATAAAACGACCGTTGTCCGAAGGCCTTTAAATATGTATGACAGGTTAGGAAGTGGAGGCCATGGATCATCGAGGGCTCTTGCCTAGAAAAAGAGCTTGTTAGTTAATAAAAGAGTCCGTTTCCCCACTTTAAGAACGCGATTTAAGTCCATTCTCCATGGAATGCACTCAAAGAAAGAAACCTTCCAGTGCACCTCTTGCAGTGCCCAGCGATTGCATAATGAGAGTCATTCGTAGCAATATTTATAAATTTTACTTTCTGGTGATTATTTTCTGTCAATAATATATCTGTTATCCACACATAAAAGTGAATGAGACCATATTGCATCCACCCGCTTGCCGCGTCGCCGTACTCTCCGCCGCCGCCGGCCACAACCGGAGTCGTCCGTGCGTTCGAAAAAACGATTTAAAATTCGGGGTTGCAAATTGGTGCAAGGTTTGACTTTAGATTCACAATGTAGAAGCTTCATATAACGACATGATATAAGTTACTTAGTGTAAGCCGGTGACAATGTCTACTTTTTTTCTACGTTTATGTAAAAAATGGGTTGAAAACAGGCTCCGCCATTTTGTTATGTATCTATGGTTATTGATGAAACAAAATCTTTAAAAACCTTTCAAATGAAAGAATAAGAAGTGTCAATTAAGATGGTATAACATTTTTGTCGATAAAAGAATTTATAAAACCACTGCACGAGGATAAATTCGGCAATTTTCAGAAAAAATCGAGGGTGGTCGTTTTTCGCTAAATTTGCTCAACTTTGACCTCACATATATTGTTAAAGTGAAAACACAGGACCAAAATAATCAGGGTAGTTATGCACAATTTATTTGAGAATGTGTATGCGAAGTTTCAACTTCCTAGCTCAAAAAAATCGATTTTGAGGTTTTGGCCAGCTTTTTTCGATTCTAGCCCACTGTGAGACTCATAGCCTACGAGGTAAACGATGAATTTGCAAAATAGTCCCTGCCTGAATGAAAGCGCAAAATATTAAGTTCGATTTGTATTCAAAAGGAAGAATTCCTGATTTTCCAATGCAATAGGGGCATCTAAGTTCTTGATTACGAAATCTTTAGCATATCCACTTTGTCTGACTGATTCACTTTCACCACTTTTTTCACATGTGTGGGGGGCAAGACACGGTCAATTATTCGCTTAGTTAATATATACAATAAAATGATTTTTCAATTTAAGCATTCGCCTGTGATATGAGACATTACGCCCAGCTTTCTTCGTTTTCGACAATCTGTTGGAGCACGTTGCCACAGTACAACGTGAGCCTGGCATATCCGACGATTAAAGGCGCTCTTCACCCACAAAAAGTTCGTATTATGAGTAGTGGATCACAAAGACGATTTCCAGTGAAATTGCAGGAAATGTGTTCAGATTCGCGTTAAACACAAGGCGGCGCAAGGTCTCAGGAACTTATTATCTCTCAATTTCTAGCGTGCAAACAGTGAAATGGCTAAGATCAGCTGGGATACAGGGTCTACAGTGACGTAACGGGACTTTGCTGGCGCATGCGCAGTTACGAATGAGGCAACCTTACAGTCTAAGAACCTTGGACCCATACCACCTCGGATAACCGCCGCTTTTTGTCCACGACTGCTTATTCGACAAGTAAACTTGCTTATATCGCAGCTAACCTCTATATCTAGAGGTTGACCCACCATCCGCAACCCGGTGGACGCACTCGGTGGCTTAAAGCTCAGCCGCGAGCGATTAGGAATACTGTCTGAAAAAAATTGCGCAGAGAAACCTGCATAGTTTTCCTGAGAATAAGTCAGTTTTGAAACTAACGGAATAATTCAGTTCAACGAAACATATCTGAATTCTTCATCCCAATCCATAAACTACCTTTATGGCTTCTCTGACGAACTTTTCTTCTTCTCTTAGTGCCGACCACCTTAAAATCTTCAATCCAGAAAGAATAAGTATTCCAATGGTTACGGATCGTTACACGATGCTTTCCCATCATCCCACATAATTTCCTCGTCATCCTGCCCATCAAACACTGTTGCTTCACAGTGTGTAAGACCAATAAATACTGTCTGAGGATAGTAATTATAATTCCTTAAATACACCCGCGGAATTATACTCGTTCTTATACACTGCAACGTAGTTCTGGCAACAGAGATATCGCACTTATCAAAATTATTAGCACAATTATATCTATATGCAGCATATGTTCAACGTCCATTCACGAGATGGCAAACCGGAAAAACTCTCCCTCTCTCACACACGCACAAACACAGGAATTTCCGGCCCATAATGCATCATTTCTGCCCCGTGTCTGACATCCTGCTCCCCTCGTCTTAGCGTGGACCTTCTTTACATCTTCCCTCCGGAGGGAGCGAGCGGCATAAGAAATCCCACCCTCACCCCGCATCGCATCGCATTTGTGGTAACTGTGTGAGCAGTCAATATCACGATCTTCAGCTAAAGCTGTGTGTTCAGCTAATACGGTGTTCGGCATGTTTTTTGTGTTCGGCGGTTCTGTATTTAGATGGTCATTTAGTGTTTTATTGTGTGGGTTGTGTAAGGGCTCTTCTAGATCGGTGGTACTTAAAGTGTGGGTTGTCTTGGTATGTCCTGATTGGTGTGAGAAGTTCGTTTTGTGTTCTATGTAGGGAGTCTTCGAAGGCTGTGGCAATGTCGAGTAGGAAGTCAGGTATAGTTTTGATTTGTAAGTTGTTGTGAATGTAAGTGTTGCGGACGAACCATGGTGCGCCTGTGATTGTTCTCAGAGCCCGGTTCTGAAGGACTTCGAGCCTGTTTAGGTGGGTCTTGGCGATGGAGCCCCAGGCGGGGTATCCGTAGGTAATGATCGGTCTGATCATGGCTGTGTAGAGGATTTTCTTCGTTTCCTCGCCCTGTAATGGAATACCCATTAAAGCCAAGAGTCTCCCCAGCGGTGAAGCACCCCCAAACCCATTCCACCGGCAGCCGTCGCGAAACACGTGCGCCCCGCCCCACCGCCATCTTCCCGCGAAACGAAGAACCTTAGCATGCGAGCCGACGGGAACTGGGAATTTTATGAATCCGCGGAGCGGAAGAATTCGGAATGTGACACTAAGGAGGAGACTAAAACGTTCTAAGCTCCAACAAGTCCGCGGAGTGAAAATATTGTAAACTTTTCGAAAGAGTTTTAATTGAAATTTAATTTGTTGCATGGAGTAATAAAACTTATTAACATTAAATTTATAATTAATTCGATATCAGAGAGGGATTCCATGTCAGACAGAATGAAAGCACGTGTTGGAGAAGTACTTGGAGAGAGCATTTCTAATTTCTCCCAGCCCTTTTCATTCGCCCAATTACCGCCCCAAACCTTTGTCCGCATTCAAGTTCACACGTATTTTTTTATTTGCCATGCTAACTACACTTTTAAAAAGCAGTGATTGAAGGTAAAAGAAGGTATAATTTTTCGGAAATAGACTACTCCAGTTCCAAAATCGTCCACTGAGCAATGCTGTGTGCTTTGAAGGGAATGTACTCATGCCTGCATTATACGGATCTACGACAAAAGAAGAAGAAATTCAATAGCTCCTCAATCAGTTATCGGCATTTTAACGATAGCTTGCTTTTAAATTTCTTTTATTGATATTTTTCACATACTTCAACTGACATTCAGTCTTGTTACGCGATTTCTACCAAGAAAATTTCCCATACGTGGAAAATTTAATGATTGCTCGCGTCGAAAGTGTAGGAGATTGGTTAAAGAGCAGAACCATAACATCCACGGCACTAGCACCTTCGCACACTTCCCACACTCCCCATTCTCTCGCTCTCAATCCATCCAGATAACACAACGCAAATTTAACCTCACAACAACACCCGTTTCACCCCATTTTCAATCCATTTTCAGGGCATTGATCCAATAACCCACCTACCATATGGCCTGCACTCAGGTTAACATGGATTTTTATCATTTACCATATAAACACGTTTGCTAAAATTAAACTCTACGTATTGATGAAAGAATAAAAGAAAACATTTGCCGATGCCCTCATCTTCTTTACTTGGAGAATGCTCTGAAAAACAGAGGAAGAGTTGGGCGTAGACGGTTAAAATCGGACTGGAAGTAGGTTGAAAGGATTATTTCAGGAGAGTGGATCTGTCGATAGTTAGATGTTAATTATTCCCTCTCTTGCGCACACCCCTCTATGGCGAACCAACAACTTCCATGGAAATAATTATCCTTGTCAAGTCCCGATTCATGTGATTCGCTTTTTGTATTTATCTCGCATTTGCCGTACTTCCGTCCATCATTTCAGCAGACATGAATGCATTCTATTTATTCGGAGCTAGGTCGTTGCTCGTTAGAATTATGAATCAATAAACAACAAGTGACTCCGCAGGTCCCAAAGTAGTATACATAAATGCATAATCCTTTTACGATAGGTGAAAATGGATGAATGAACTGCTGCTGAATGCAATTAATCCTAAGTAATCTTAAGTCTCAACCTAACATAGTATTTTCATTACTAGCACATAACAGAAAGAAGTTCATAAAAGATCCAAGCCAGTATCTTTTTTATGATTTTTCACTGATATTAAGTGAACTAATTATATCAGCGGTATTTCGAAACAATGCTACCCTTCAGCGTTAGAATACCACGTTGAAAAGTTATAAGGCAGGCACGGAGTTTATCCGGACAACTTTTCCAATATTAAAATAACAGGTGTAATGGCGAATATCGCAATAATATACGCAATAATAACTTTGCCCTTTTAAACTCACTAATGTATTTCAAATCGATTTCTCCTGAAAGA
The DNA here is from genome assembly GCF_921293095.1 of Ischnura elegans. Taxonomy (NCBI): domain Eukaryota; kingdom Metazoa; phylum Arthropoda; class Insecta; order Odonata; family Coenagrionidae; genus Ischnura; species Ischnura elegans. Next base: position 9,910,474 of record NW_025791658.1, on the reverse strand, counting down.
TAATACGAACCTTATTGACCAAAATAATCAAATAGTATCTTGTTAATTCATCATGTTCTTTTCGCTCGCGGTAAAATTAAATTCCGATGGGAACTGGCAGGATGTTGGCAACCTGTGTAAATAGTAAGCAACATTTTTTTAATCATATATAGTCAGCAACAATTGACAACCTGTGTAAGCAAGTAAACTGAGTAGAGCCCATCCCCTTTAAACTCAGAAATACCGCATTACCATCTACTCAAATCTATATTATATCGAAGCCCCCCCTTTTCCCTCGACTCCAAAAAAATAAATTCCCTACTACAACTAGTTACGTTCACTTTTCCCCGTTTTTACTTCTCCCCGTCCATTCAACCTCTTGTTTCTGTCTTCGATACAGTCATTCCCTCATTGTATCCGCAACGGTACGGAACGTGCATGAACTTAAGGTGTACGATACGCCTTCATTCTATTCACTGGTTTATGTGGAACTGCTCACGACTTCGTAATTAATGACCTTGCACGATTTCCGTTACTATTATAAGGGATACTGACAGAAATTTCACCAAGTAAAGGAGTTAAAAATCAGAATGTCACTAAATACGTTGTTGGTACGTTATTATATTTCCTTAGGAAAATAATTAATTCCAGGATCTCTCAAGGTATTCTAGAATTGCGTTCTGGAGAGCGTCAAAAAACCTGAGCTAAATTTATGCTGTAATACCTAAGATTCATTAAGAGTGCTTAAATTTGATCACCAACGTGAAAAAAATCATTTTTGGTAGATATAAGATTAAATACTGTTTGTTTCTTGAAATATATCCGGAAAAATAAATGCATACGTAATTCAATAATTTGGAGTATTATGATAGATCATATCCATGAAGGAAAAAAACCCGACTTTTCCCCAACTTTATATCAAATACTTTTTGGGAGTTATATTAGAGTTTGAATGCATCAAATGCCATAAAAACGTCCAAAATTGGATTTTACCTACGCAGAGAAAGATTAACTACAATTAAAAAAGCAACCAGACCGGCATTCTAGATCAAATTACTGTCATCCCTTTCCCAATTCTCGGTTTGTACAAAGTATTCGGGATGAGCTCTAGCCTCTCTTTTCCCCTGCGAAGGCTTAAGTCACCTCCATTCAACCCCACAGAAGGCTCCAATCTGCACCCTCCCCAGAACAGGGATGGGCCAATTTCCCGTCTTATCGCCCTGGGATATGAAATCCTTATTCAGACTCTCCCATCATCCCAAATCCAGCACTTCTCATTAAAGACACGCCTTTCCTCCCACACGGATATCGGGCCTCCACATTCACTTTTATCACCAGCACTTTTGCCCTATCCTGCTACACAGTACTAGCTTACTTAATGTACCTACCCACTCATTTGAACAGTGTATGGACAAGTACCTAAGATAGGCATAAAAGAAAACTGTGGCACATAATTGTATGCAAACTAGTGTACCACTAAATCTTAAAGATCCAAACTACTTTGTCTACGGCATTATAACTATGAATCACCCTATTCAAAGTGGTCAGCACCTGAAACGGTTTATATCAGTGGTTAAAACTTTCTGAAATTGGTAAATAACGTCAATACTATAATAACAATTTAACCATTACTTAATATGAATATTGCCATATTTTTTTAAAAGATGGTAGAAAGCTGCTTTTTTAATATGAATATACATGAAAAAATGGGCATCTACTTCTTCCTTCCTCGGAGGGGGTTGGACTGATCGAATGGGAACAATGTACATTAATTCAGTAAGTTTTGGGGTTACACTTGCGAGAAATACCTAAGGTATGTTAATACATTAAAACATCTTCGAGAAAAAATTTCTTTTATGCCACTTATTTTGGCATATTAACATGCAGTTTTTAATATTTTACTCTTATTATATTAATTAAACACAATAATAAATCCCGATTTTTTAGTCAAGTTTTTGGTTGCCGCATAATTATTAATTTGAATAACTAATTACCTCAAGGCCGATATTTCGGCTCATAGCACTTTTCGGCTGAGAATCAAAAGCCGATACATCGGCCCGCGGCACTAAGAGGATTAAATCACTAAAAAGTTTATAATATTTCGATAATAATGAAGCTTGCCTTATCCAGTTTTACTAAAATAATGTAGCATGAAAATGACGTCACTACGAATTATTGGCATTATAAAACCAACAATGTGTTAAAACCATAGATTTATCATTCAAGGAATCAAAGAATGTACCAACTTACCCGCCCCTACAGTAAATTCTGGCTGAACACATGACGATTACGGATGTGTCCAACGACCTTCAACCGCCTCGCCTTTCCCAGCTTCACACAATTTCTCCTTCGCCCCTTTCACACGGCACATTCGTTCGAAACTCAATTTTCCTCGACACCGAGGAAAACCGCGTATGACCAAATGCCCACACACACCCCTTACTCCGGCTGATACGCAATTTCCACCCCACTCCCTGTTCCTCCTTTTTATCCCACAACTAAACTGCTCCGTGCTTGCATTCTACTTCAGTGAACTACGAGAAACTTACAGATTTTTGTTGCATTAAATGTAAGGTAATAAATAAATGAAAATATATCCTATATTTATTGTTATTATGCAAACCCATTATAGAGCATTAATTTGCGGCGAAACACGACAGACAATAAGTAAAATTAGGGCAGGTCCTTTTGGTGAATGGTTTGGCGAATAATATTATGTCCGTCTCAATTAAAAATAATACAGAAAGGGAAGTATGCAAACAGCGGGAGGAACAACTTCCTCCGATAGGAAATAATTTCAATGAAAGCCATACCCATTTGTGACAAATTCTGATAATTTTAGAGATTCTACTCGTATCTATTGCACATCCTCGATTTGACTATTTCTTCGTGATCTTCAGTTGAAAAATTGTTATTATATTGAAGACATTTAAATAAAATACAAAGGACGTAGTGATAGCGAATCATCTATATCACTCTTCAAGTCTTCCCTAAAATGAAGTGTATCATAGAATCCACAGAGTCAAAGTAAACTTTAACCTTTAGCAGTACTAGAACCACATTCCGTATAAAGCAAAGCCAGTATCGTTTTCATCAATCTTAAACTCATAGTCACATTAACTGTGACATAGGTTTTAACTCAGAGTGGATGATTCTGGAATCTTTTTGAATAGAAAGTAGTTGAAAATTACAGATGGTAGTAAACTTTTATTTCGTAAGTGATTTATAGATGGCTGAAATTTTAACTAGGGCTCAATGATTCAGAATAATTGAAATGATATAAGGATAAATGCTCATATGACATAGTTTAGGTATAATTTCGAATATCCATAAAAATATTTTCTAGGGATTGACAATTTTTCAACTGAAGAGGACAAAATAAATCGCCAACGCGCTTCCGAAAGAATCAAAACGTACCACAAGAGTTGGCTAATAACAACCAAATCTAACAAGGGGAGACCACGAAACTTGCTCCTCCTTTTGCAATGCCGTATTTTTTATGGCCTTCGGAATGGTGAACACATCCCTGAACTAGTAGTGGTTCCGTTGAATGGGCCTTAGTTTGGCTGTAATTAATTAATTTTCATGCGGTACTTTTCACAATCCGCGTATAGTTTCATAATGTCGCACTACTTGGCGGGCGGGTCAGTTGGGGTAGTGGTTAGCGTTTACGGCTACCTCTCAGGGGACCAGGGTTCGGGGCTCCGTGATGGCTGAATATTTTGTTGTCTTCATTGTGATCATACGGCGTCCACTTTTTCATTAATTTTAATTGCGACAAACATAGACATGAGACTTTTTTTTATCATCATAATGGCGTTTAGGTATTTAAGCAGTGTCATTTCAAACACGGAGATACGACGACTACACTAGCAAGGGTTGGTGTGCGCCAAAATGTTAATTTTTTCACTGCTTATACTGAAGATGGCTCTTGGAACAAACGGCGGGGGTTTATAAGCATCTTCAGAGTAGTAACACCCAGGGACGCCGACTTGCAAAAAATATTGGGGGGGCCTAAACCGGGGACTTGCCCCGGGAAATTTTCTAAGCAGTGATTTTTAAGTTTTTTAAGCATTTTAGAAGAGTCTTATGATCAACATTAGAACCCTTATAACTCGAATCTCGATATCTGGACACTCCGGGGAAAATTGACAAGCCTGGCACATTTTTTCCTCACACCCATAACGGATTTTTGAGGGGGCTCGGGACCCCTCATGCCCCATGGAGTCGGCGCCTATGGTAACACCTAAGTGTTACCACAGAGTGCAAGGCATGTGGAGTTACAACAATAACGAAAAGGTTTACAGGGTAGGTAGTGAGAAACATTATTGACAGCGATTGAATTTTCTATTTTCGGCATTACAAATACAGCATTTTAGGTACAAATTCAAGTAGGTGCACCTGTCTCCTTTAAAATTTAAGGTACTTAAAGAATTCTTACTCATTTATATGTCCTCCAATGTTCTTTAACCAACATTCAGCAATGTATTTGATGCTGCGTAACTGAGTAAATCGCATGCAAGGTTTTTCATTATATGACAGACATGACGATTATATTACAACGACAATAATATTTCCAACGATAGTTAGCCCTGATAAATAACATTTCATTATTTCCAGAACTAACTAAAATATTAATTTAAAAATATTACTAGGAAGTTATCTTTTCGCTTAAGAGATAATTGCGCAATTAATAGAGCGGGAAAATTAACAAAAAATCACAAAGGAAAACAAAAAATTTAATGCGGAGCAAAATAAAATATCTAAGGCGAGATGAATGCTGGACTTACAAAGCAGATAAATAAACCAAATGCGATAACAATCAAAAGTACCTACTATCCATATCAAATGCATGAAAGAGCTTTGGGTTACATACATATAAGAGAAAACAGGAGTAGCGCATACTGGGAGGGTAATTAAAATGCTCATTATACGTCTATTACAAAGAGTTGATGAGAGTTCGGATAATGTCACGAGCAAGGAAATGGTAGGTAATAAAATTCCTTTTAGCGCACGAAATGACTAGACAACACACAGAGGTTTTCATCAAATCGTACCTCACCACAAATCTCCAATTTTCTTCCCTTTTAAAACTTCGAAAACTTCTTTTCAATATTAACCACCGCGGAAACTCATTTCTCGTCATACACACTCCCAAAAGCTAATTTATTTCATTTCTTTCTACGCTCCAGGGAGCCAAGTCGTTATCAATATTTCCTTTCTTTCGAGATGCTTTGCAAATCTCATCCAGCCAAGCAGAATATTCGGTGGAGAATATTCAGTGATCAGACCCCCCTTATCTCTATTTCACTTGCAATTCACTCCTGCTCTCATTCCATTCAACTTCCCATCCACTTCCGACACGCCAATCCTTAGCGTATCGCAAGAAATCGTTGGCCTAAAAACATCTTTTGACGATACTTTTCGAAGAAAATGATTCAATATAAGATACATTGACATCAGCAACGATGCATTGCCATATTCGTTGAAGCATCTTACGATTGGTTTGAAAAAACATTCCACTCAAGGTGATCGTATTGTTGTGGTGTCTTGGAGAGTTGACCTCCCACCTCGAGGGTTCAGGTTCAAATTCAGGATGGCAGATATTATTCAGAGTTTGCCGATGCCTACTACAATGATTTTAAGTTCAGCACACTGTTGCCAGACCGTGGACGTTAGGCCGTGATCCTCCATTGCTATGGATAATTTGAAACCAACACCTTTCCCGCAATTGGTTTAATGCATCTAATGTGAATACTTTCTTTACTGTTACATTTTCCTTCGATTCCTTGTCTTCATCAGACTATCTGATTTATTGTCTCTGTATTTTGTTGATGGAATATTAAAAATTTCCGTTTTATTTTTTTGTTATTATAGAAGTATTTACTATTTTCTTCAACATTACTTTGAAACCGCGAATACTCGATGACTTGCTTCCTCGATGTATTTTATGAACTTATCACTACAGTGATAAGAATGATTACGATACTGGCTATTACAATATAAACGTTATAATCCGATAAGAAGACCTAATACATCTATCTAAGATCATTACTGCGGAAAAATTAATTGCAAAGGATTACATTTACAATAGAACTCAAGCTGTCTCTTCTCCTCACTTTTGAAAGCATCATCAATAATATCTCGGATACAAATGGAAAGTTTGGATCATATATGAAGTTCATAGTCAATGCATTACGACGGTCTTATTTTAATGCGGAATGCATTTTGACGTCGTTCTATTAAGAACTATTTACAATATACATTCCGCGCCAGGATGAGTTCCCGCTCTCCTGTGTGATTCCCGCTTGGAGGATTAAAAACTTATGGAGAATTTCATTCGTGATAGATTATTGTCCAAAATTGTCCCGAAATAAAGATTATCATTGAAATAAACCTATAATTATTTACGGATTTAAATAAAAATCTATAATCATTTACGGGTCTACAATCATTTACGGATATGCTTTCTGGATCGAAAAATCGTCAGAAAAATATAAACGTTTGGACGTTTACCTCGCACCTCCCATTATTTTCGTGAACCACGTGTAATGTCATACGCTATCTAAGCCCCTATCCTGAAACTTACCGCTTCTAACTGCCTCTTCTCCCTCCACCACTAACAAAATAGTCCACCTCTGGTTGAATTAATCATTGCCCATCATACATTCCCGACCCGCTTCTGCCCTTGATTCAAATTTCGATGACTCACATTCATCATTCTCGTGTCGCGCTACATTCAGTCATCCGTTAAACTCCTCCCTGCGGTGAAGAAGAGGGGACACAACAAGTTTACTGTCTCCTACTGTAACTCTTTCCACCACACATCTCTTTGTCCCCATATCCCTAGTCGCTTCCTCCTCAATGTCTCCCAATTTCTTAACTATGTCAACGTATCATTGACAGCTCACCAGACAAGGTCTTTTGTGCCGAAACTGAAATGGCTCAGTTCACGACCGTGCGATTGAAATAATACCTACAAGTCTGATGGACTGACAACGTTTACAGCTTTTGCTTTCGCGATGCTTATTTCATTCTGAAATTATATTTCCTCCAAATTTTGATATCCACGTACAAGAATATTAATCGAGATTTTTTAATGATACTAATAACATAATCTACTCATTGGCGAACTTTTTATATTCCCCATTGTAATACGAAAGTTGGGGGTTCATAGTTTGCCTCGGATTTAGGACATCATACACGACCTTTTTTTATATTTCCTTTGAGGTTTGTAACTAATTGCGTTTTAAATAATTCAAACATATGTACTATCATTTATGAAAGTTTTGTGGGCATACTTTCCATTCACTGATTCAATAAATGGAGAATTCACATCACCGATAGTCAATCACGACGGTATGCGACGGCGTTCGAATACCTGACGTCAAAAAGTGTATTAGTGCCTTAGAAGAAAGAAGAATGCAATGGAAGAGGCAAAAACTGGTGTGCACGCTCAAAGCGATCCGAATTCAAACTCTTGCGATTGCAGACCCAACACACGGCTCTCCCTCCGTAGATTCTCACTCTCTCGCCATTGTCTCCATGGCACTGCGCTGGCACTGGCAAAGCCTCTTGCGCCATTGACATTCGTGAAAATTTGAGAGAGGGAGAGAAAAAAAGAGCTGGATATTAGAAAAGCTTCGCTTATGCCACGTTTCAGTTACGCGATCATAGTCAATGGAATCTAGACGCTAGTTGCATTTTGTGTTGGAAATTGTAGTCGGCGCTGCTGGTGGCTACAATTGTAAACAGGAGTTGACGAGAGTTATGTACTAAGTTATTTTTTTCTATTTCTACTTGTAATAAAGTGATGCTTTCAGCCAAAAATTAATGTATAATCGTCAGGCATAAGAAATAAGACAACTGGGTGAAATATACGTTTAAGGAGACCCATCACACCCGCTCGATAGATTTCTGTCTTTTTTCACTGCGTACGCTCCTATGAAAATCATGCTAAACCATTGAAATTTTTAAGGTGTCAAAACCATCCACGTAAAAATTACTTAATCTTTGGAAAACAAAAACATTCATTCGAGAAAATATTGGGGTGAACATTATAATGATAAATACGGTAGCCTGGATAAACAACATAAAGAGATGAAGGTTATTTAGCCTTAACGTTGAAGAGGGATGGGGTGTAGTGGCATTTAAAATTATTTCTGAATTTCAGAACAATAAGCCCGCCATCATCCGGGCGAAACGTCAGATGAACTCTTCGCGGAATAGCCCTCTTGCGTGCAAGAAGAAAAAGAACCAGGGTTCGGGTGCGAAGTTTTTTGAGCATGACACGGGCGTCTGGCATCCCGAAATGAGAATAGGGTAGTTTCCTTCATCAAAGAAACCGAAAGGCATTGATTGCGATTTGTTACCCACCATTAGTGTATTCATAATGTACAAATTATTTCGTTTTAGAAATACCGCTTCAGACAAATGGCACTGGTCCATTTTTATCCTCATTTGAAAAGGGCCAGATTAGCGCCCATGCGATGCCACTCCACGTGACGTCACAGGGACCTAGTTTCTATAGGAGAAGATAGGAGTTATACATCGTCTGAGGTTACCAATGCATGCATGAGACACAGAGCTCAGGGAAACATGTCTTAATAATCACCTATTAAAACTGGCTAAGGTCGGAAAGTTTTCTTCGTTTGATAAGGTATTCATCATCACTGGTCAACAATCCTAGGATTGGTTTGACGCAGCTCTCCACTCAGTTCTCCTATCAGCTAATCTTTTCACTCCTACGTATTTCTTCTCTTTCACATCTCTCTTTACTTGTTCCATATATTTTGTTCGAGGTCTTCCTTTTCCATTCTTGCCTTCCACCTGTCCTTCGACGATTGTCTTCATCACGCCATCATGTCTCAAGATTTGGCCTATTAGGTTGTTCCGTCTTCTTATTAAGGTTTTCATGAGGCTTCTCTTCTCTCCTACCCTTCTTAGGACTACCTCGTTACTAACTCGGTAGATCCATTTGATTTTCATCATTCTTCTGTAGCACCACATTTCAAAGGCCTCTATCCTTGCTTTCTCCGCTGCGGTCATTGTCCATGCCTCACTTCCGTATAGGAGCATACTCCAGATGTAGGTTCTTATAAATTGTTTCTTTACATCCATATTTAAGTTTCCCGCTGTAAGCAGGTCTCTCTTTTGGTGGAATGCTCTCTTCGCCTGGGCTATTCTGCTGATAATTTCGTTCTTGCTTCTCCCGTCACTAGTTATCTTGCTTCCCAAATAACAGAATTCATCCACTTGTATCAGTTTTTGCCTCCCTATTTTAATGTTGGTCTTGACTTCTTCTCTTCTGCTGCATACTAAGATCTTGGTTCTCTTCGTGCTTATTTTCAGTTGATATCTACTCATTACCCTACCCATATTAACCAGAATATTTTTCAAATCCTTCTCTGTTTCTGCTATAACGGCTATGTCATCGGCAAATCTTAGCATGCTTATTTTTTCTCCATGGATATTCACTCCCAATGCCTTTTCTTTGATTTCCTTAATGGCTTTTTCAATGTAAACGTTGAAAATTACGGGTGACAATGTACAGCCTTGTCGCACTCCTTTCTTAATTCTTGCTTCTTCACAGCTGGGCCCTGATTTTATCACGGCTATTTGGTTTTTATATAAACTGTGGATGATTCTTCTGTCATTATAAAGAACCCCAATTTCCTTTAGGATTCCAAGCATTGTGCTCCAATCCACGTTATCAAATGCTTTCTCTAAGTCCACAAACGCAACGAATGTTGGCTTGTTCTTTTCCATTCTCTTTTCTATGAGCAGTCTTAGGGCCAATATTGCTTCCCTTGTGCCTTTGCTTTTCCTGAATCCAAATTGGTCCTCATCCAAGTACTCTTCTGCTTTTCGTTCTATTCTTCTATAGATGATCCTTGTCAGTATCTTTGATGCATGTGTAGTAAGGCTTATGGTCCTAAAATCTTCGCACTTTTCCGCTCGTGATAAGGTATTAATAAACCTTTTTTAAGCCAAGCGCTACCAGACAGCAAGGTACTCAGCTACCCTCTAGCATCCTGCGTCCTATCAGCGCTCAGAGCCTCGATCAAGGTCACCTCACAAGGCGGGAGGGGAACCAGAAATACGTCACACGGAGAGATTTCCTTACCCGTCGCGTTTTCGCGCGCTTGAAAATTTTCACTTTTCATTTAATCGCGAAAAATAGATATCGTCATTTAAAAATCTAAAAGCGTGAAATACGTACTCCAGGAGTAATAATCTTCCGATATAGGCAATAAAAAAATAATAGGAAACCACCCTATTTCTCCCCACGGCCACTCACTCACCTTCCTTATCGCTCTCTCTCTCTGTGACCCACTCCGAACACCCTAGAGCTGCGACCCGCATGAGTAAATCGTTCACGACGAACGACTCATTTCGATGAACTGAATGGACTATGTCTCGTTATTCGTCTGATACTCCTAAGAGTTATAAACAAGAATGCTGAGTTCTTAGAAACCGAATACTCATTTGTATATTTTATATGAGATTTGTACGACCTTGGAGATTTCTGGACTGAATGATGCAAACCGCATGAATCGAATCGTTGGAATGAAGTTGGCCTACCCTCCTTCTGTACGTCTTCAACCCCTCCCCCATCCACACCACTTCTCATCCCCCCCCCCCGCTCAAGTGCCGCATTTATCTCTTTCAGAGCTTCCTCCATATGGGGGTGAGGTTTCGGGAGATGAGGGCACTTCTTTCTGAGCGAGCGAGAATCGTAGCGAGGCGAGAGTTATGTGGGACGACTCGTTGCGAGGCGATAAAGCTCCAAGGGTGGATGTCAAGAAGAGCTTGCACGTTTGGTGATTTTTGAAGCTGACGCAGTGAGAAGGGCATGCATTCCTGTGCTTTTTCGACGCATCGATCCGAAATACCTTCAGTTATAATTTAACGCAAAAGATGGTTTGGTTAGGTGAGGGTAGAGCTCGACAATAGCATATACCTTTGGGCCACCTCACACATCGACCGGGATTTGAACAGGCTGGATTAAACTAGTGAAAATTTTAAATATTAAAAAATTAAAATTAAAATGGGAGTTTGATATAATTGAGTATACCAAAAATATAAGCAAAGTAGCGTTTTATGCAACCAAAAGTTATTTCCGAATTTTAGTAAAGATATTCTCATCACACTAACAGAAGCAGATAGCTTCATACCTGTGATAGATCCCAATAAAGGTTGGCCAGGTATTTCGGTGAAGACGCAAATCAGAACTCAAGAAAATGTCTCTTATTTACTTAATCATGTCTTCTTCTTTCATCATTTATTTTACGCTCCAACCCATACTTTAGGCGCCTTTAAGGTGATGCCTAACTCTACCTCGACAGGTGGATTTTGGCCATTTATTCGTCTCACAACTTGATTCCAACTCCCATAAGCTATTTGAATTTGCCAGATTATATGGAACAGACATTTTTTACACTTTGCGTGCTATGGGCGTGATATTACGTTCTGCTAATGTTTCTGGAGATTGCCATGGACGTAATGTTACGTCTTTCTATTTTATCGACGTTGTTTGCGTGAAGCTGTAATATTTCGCCCATATTACTTTTCCAGTTTACTGCTTAGTGGTACTGTTATTTCAAAAATCAACTGCTCGATGGAAAAAGAGTTATTTCAATGTCTTGAGGACGAAAAGTCCTCCGTACCTTCCGGCACCCTTTACTCAGCCTACTTTGTGTGAAAATTCTTTGGAGGAAAGAACCGTTCGTTGAGGGTGCAGTGACCCTTTTTGTCATCCGGGATATTGAATGATTTGCTTGGAACAATGCTTTTGTATGATTTCCATGGTTTAAATAATTCAAATTGAGCGTATTAAAAAAATTATGCATTTTATGGCGGTAAATCATTTGTTGCAACTTTTTATTTTTCAAAATCAGTAGGTTTTCATTATTAAAATATGTATTTAAAAGTTAGCAATAAATGTCATTCAGCTCATTGATAAAGAAGAGCAAAGTCCATTTTTATTAAAATACACATCGATATAAACATATTATTGATGCTACATATTTCCCCTTCTACAAAATGTGAAAATCTCACACATTAGAAAATACCGTGGTAAAATTTTATAACTTAAGAAACAATCATGGTGATCAAAATCAGTTGCGTGTGCCATGAAAATTTCAAGATGAGAGCAAAAGTTTACAATAAATGTGCAATAAGTCAAGAAAAAAGACCGTCGGAGCAGAATTGATGTCTCCTCGTGCCAATGTAAACTCGAAAAACGTTTTCGAAAATTATTAATTTAGTCGTCAGTGGAGCAAACGATCGAATCGAAGCACGTAGACTCGAACCCAAAAATACTCCATCCCCCACTGCAGCACGTGCGGCCTGAATTTTAGATCAGTCCACCGGCACCCTCGTGCGGCAAAATTCGGAGAGTGGGCTGCCGCACCCAATGAAATATAAGCCGGTGCGCGGCGCGGAGCATGTGCAGGAAATTTCAGCGTGCCGAGGATTACCCGTGTTGGTTGCGATAAGACGGCGAGGAGTAACAGAGAGGAAGAGACATAGAGAGGGACGGGAGTGCTGTGTGTGTGTGTGTGTGCGGTTCGGCCGAAGAGTTCGATGTTAAACTCGGCCTAATTCGCACAGAGAGAGAGAGGGAGGGAGATAGAGGCATAATTCTGCAGCGTAAGTGCAGCGGAAGAGAAGTGGAGTGGGTTTGTGTTCCGTCGGATAAGACGACCGGTTAAGGCAACCAACTACCTTTCACGGAAATCTCGACGCTCTAAAAGTAATAACCACGATTGTTTGCCTGCTTTTGTACGAAAATTCATGGCAACGTAGCATTTACACACATGATTGATTAGCGATAGATTAGCATTAGCGACCATAGCGATAGATTAGAATTAGAAAAGGACCTCGTTGCCGTAAATGACTGGTGCAGTACTTGGGAGTTAGAATTAAATCTTGAAAAGTGCATGGTGATGAATTTTTGGGAAAAGGATATTTATTTATTTATTTATGTCACACCAAAAACAGCACTAAGGCCTTTACATTGGGCTTATAAACAAAATGAATTATATAAATATAATAATGAACATGTAAAAAATTAATATCATAAGTAACAATCATTTTCAGCTTATACAACAGATACAAAAGGTCAGTGTCAGAAAGATAAGACTTTTCACTTGGTTATTAAAATTAGAGCGGGAGGCAAAGATGTCAAGAGAGGAAGAAGTATTGGAGACTGAATTGAAAATAGAAGGTAGGCGGGAAAAGAGGGATCGTTGAGATATTGCCAGACGGAAGTTGGGCTGGTGTAGAAGTTCAGTATTGCGGGTTTTGCGAGCAGGAATGCGTAGTGATAAGAAGGATAGGAGATCACTGGATCTGAAGGACCCATTTAAGATGCGGTAAAGAAATTTGATGTCTAATGTCAATCTGCGGTGGTTGGGGTGTAATAATCCAAGTGAAAGAAGTATTTCGACACGTGAAGAGAATCTGAGGTGAGGTATGCGGTGTCGAACTATTGCTAAGAAGAAATTGAGTGGACGGTTGATTAATTTTAGTGTGGTGGGAGAAGCAGTTGACCAAATGGGGGAGCAATATTCAAGGATGGGTTGCACACATCCAATGAAGACGGATTTTAAGGCACTCGGTTCGGATATCTCGCTCAGACGATATAGGGCCCCAACCACTGCCATAGCCTTGTTAACAACGATTTTTATATGTTCGTAAAAGGTTAACTTTTGGTCAAAAGTGACACCTAAATCGGAGGGGGAGAAGACAGAGGGAATGGGTTGATTATTTAGTGTATAAGTGGAGGTGATAGTGCTCTTCTTCGGCGAGAAAGACATCGCAGTAGATTTTCCAGGATTCACACACAACTGCCATTTATTGCACCATTTCTCTAGCGATTGAAGAGCAGTTTGTAAAACCAGGGAATCAGCCGCGGTGTTAACCCTTTTAAATATTATACAATCGTCGGCATAGAGGAGAACACCACAACTAGAGGGAAGAATGTCATCAAAAATGTCGTCAACGTAAAGAGCAAACAGAAGTGGGCCTAATACACTGCCTTGAGGCACGCCAGAAGAAACGGGTAAGTAATTCGACGATAAACCTTCTATTAGAACTCTTTGGCTGCGGGAACTCAGGAAATTAGAGATTAAACATAAGAGAGTGCCATGGATATTAAAACGCGACTGGAGTTTGTGGATGAGGAGGGTATGATTAACAGAATCAAAAGCTTTAGAAAAGTCAATGTAACAGACATCCAGCTGGGACCTGTTTTCGAAAGCAGAAATTATATGATGGTGCAGTATAGAGAGATTGGTCAGGCAGGACCCCCCAGGAAGAAAGCCATGCTGCGAAGGCGATATGTAAGGGAGAGTGAAATGAAGTATGCGGTTATGGATAATGCGTTCAAAGATAATAGATAAAATTGGTAATATTGAAATGGGTCGATAGTTCTCAACTATGTCCCTAGGGCCAGATTTCAAAATGGGGGTTACATTTGATTTTTTCCATTGAGTAGGAAAAATTCCAGATGAAAAGAAATATATCTTCAGGAAGAAATATATCTTCAGGAAGGAGCTACACCGCTGACGGGATTCCACTACCAAATACCGAATTCGTTAAATACTTGGGGGTCGCCATTGCCCGGGATCTTTGGTGGGGTAAGCACATACGTGAAGTATGCGGGAAAGCTAACCGTAAACTTGGATTTGTAAAAAGAATTCTCGGTAAATGCCCAAAAAAGGTGAAAGAAATAAGCTACCTGACTCTAGTGAGGCCTCACTTGGAATATGCTGCTAGCGTGTGAGACCCTTACGAGGTGGGACCAGGGATGTGATCCGATACGAAAAAGCACTTTAAAGCACGAAATTTCAATAGTTTCGGACCGCTGCCACTTTAAGGCACTAAACCGAAAAGGCACGAAACCGAAAAGGCACTAAACCGAAATTGCACGAAACCTCCTCAAGCCCTTAATGGCACTTTACGGAAAAAAGTGCCGATCCGAAAAGGCACCATAGTTTCGTGCCATATAGTGCAATATAGTTTCGGATCTTACATCTCACTCACTCAAAGGCGGAGAGGGGCTGGAGAGGGAGAACATTTATCTATAAAAATTTTAGGAAAGAGAAGGAAAGGTCATTGGCCACTCAAATGAGGTGGCAATCTGGGGAATTCGGGAGAAAAAGGGACGGGGCGGGAGAACGTCCGTTTTCGGGACACTATTGAGGGATTATACGGCATATGCTGGGGTTGTCCACTCATGAAGAAAGGTTCAAGAAGTTGTTATAGAAGGTTTGGCATTTTTGGCATTTTTTTGCATTTTGAATTGTTTGAGAAGGTTTGGGCATCGGGTGAAGACATAGTTAAAGAGGTAATTGAAGTGGTCAGGGTTCTGTGGCGTCTGGGGATAATGAGACAGAATATATTAGGGGTTAAAGGAGAGACGAGAAGCGCAAGGGAAGGATAAAATAAGGTGGAAGGGGGTTGGGGTTTCCAACGCGAGAAGTGAGCGGCTACAGATGGGAGAAGACGAAAAATAAACCAAGAATGAGAATTGATGTTGGACACTGTTACGGAAGGTAATGGTCTGGGGAAATATTATCTTTATTTGAGAATGGAATGCTGAGAAGACGTGGATGGTTTTCAAAAAGTTGACCATTTAATAAATTAATTTCATGAGACTGTACAATGCAATATTCCTCTAGAACGTCCAATCTTTTTTTTCCTTTCTATCTAGATGAATTACCTCTAATGCTTATTGTGGATATCATTTTCTGCATTTTCTAAGGCAGGGATAAAAAAAAGTGCGATCTTTTCGGGGATTCCTTCATTTTTGTATTGGCATATATGAAAAATTAAATAAAAATTAACCGCTTTTCTCTAGAATTACACCAAACATACATGTGATTTCGGCCCCAAAATAGAAATATCACTTAATAGCTGCAGTTATTCGTTCATTATCGTCGAATGTAAACAATGTCCATTATTTCATTTATGATTGAAAGGCTGCATCACATCAAATGCTTAAGCTCATTTCGAAATTTTTCAATGATGAGAGACAAAACTCAAAATATGCGTACAAATTTAGCAGATTGTGCACTTCGCATCGTGCATCATCTACATCTACATAATACCCAGCGAGCCACCACTAGGGTGTTTGGCAGGGAATGACAAATCACAAACATACAGCATGCAAGAGGACCGCCACACTCTTGTGCCTTTGTTTTTTCTGAATCCAAATTGGTCCTCATCCAAGTACTCTTCTGCTTTTCGTTCTATTCTTCTATGGATGATCCTTGTCAGTATCTTTGATGCATGTGTAGTAAGGCTTATGGTCCTAAAATCTTCGCAGTTCTCCGCTCTTTTCTTCTTAGGGATAGGGATTATAATGTTCCTCTCAAAGTCCTCTGGTATCTCACCTGTCGAATACATTTCACTAATGATTTTGTATAGCTGGTTCAACGTCTTCTCTCCTGAATTTTTAATTAGTTCTGCAGGAATGTCATCAATGCCAGACGCTTTACTTAGCTTTCAAACTTTTCAAACTTAGTCAAACTTTTTTTTACTTTTTAAAAGAGACATCCTGAAAATCAGCATAAGCTATGCAGATGACTCAAGAAAGATTTCGTACTAAATTTTTTTAACGACTAAAGTTATTAAAATGATGACTTTATCTACCTTAACACATATCTAGACCAATTCATTTACGGAGAAGAAATAATTGGGGAGGGGGTGAGAGTACTTGCATCTTCGAGTCTTTTCGGCTAATTACTGTCAAATATGCGTGTAATTCCGACATTCCACAGTAACTTACATTCTCAAAAAATAATAAGATGCACTCGTATTTGAAATCTATTTGATGACCCTAGATTTAAAAAAATAATTGTAATCTGATCGACAGTAATATTTTTTAAATTTCTTGTTCTTGGTCACAAAAATGTGGAAAATGACGTGATTAAAAGCGCCAACGCTTTCCTTTCAGTGGGTGAGCGAACCACAATTAGTGTAAGGACCAAGTGGAAATAAATTGGTTTATTTCATTTAACCTTTGGCAACTTAAGAAAAACACCAAAGTCGGTTCACTCACCCCACCTAAATACATCACAGCAAACTCTGGGGTGAGTGCGATTAATAAGTTTGAAAATATGGGTGATAACTTACGTTCATAAGTGTAAAATTATTAATAGTATTTCATCATTATTTTAATACATAAACATCTACATACTACCTTGCAAGCCGCCTCAATAGGTGTTTGGCGGAGGTGTTAGGACTCCTGCCGTTCACACAAAAAGAAATGCTCTTACAAAATTACCCTGATAATTTAATAAGATCCTTATTTGTGCGAGTGAAAAACGAATTCCCATACCTACCCGTTCGACAAAATATCTCACGTATACATGGTATCGGATCTGGAAACGTAGTGAGGCCCTAATATGATGTTCTCCGCGTCGCTCATAATTATATCCATTCTCCATTGCTCAAGTAATCTAAGCAAGCCTAGCGCGTAGCCTCCGAGTCTCTTGTGGCTCCCAACCAAATTTGTTTAACATCTGTGTAACGCTTTCTGTACGCCCGTAGCAGTATTTGAGTGCGAAATAACGCCTATCTTTTACTTTCTCATCCGACAATTTTCTCACATTGCGCTTGAGTAATTCTAACTTCTTCAGAACTTTATCTTTACTTAATCTGTCGCTTTTATGTTGAAACTATCCAATGCACATACATGGGGATAGTCATACGACCTTCGCAAGAAATGTAGCGCCATGGATATTTATGTATATAATGAACGAATCATGTCTAGTCCGGTAATAATGAATATAAATGACCTTTTGAGTAAGTTTTACAGTTTTCTCTGTTTCTTAGGGACCCTCCTAACATCCTTGTTGTACCACTGAAGTTTTTTTTATATCAATTACAGTTTTTACGGATTATATTAGTTGACGTAGAATTTCAAAGAAGCATTTGCATAATGCGTCGGTGATATTATTATCTTCTTTAGCTACGAAATCCGTGTACGATTTATCAAACTTCTTGCCAAATTTAATGAAGTTGTAAGTATGAAATAAATAAACATTTCGTTTTGGTTTTACAAATGAGTCCGATTTTTAAGGTAGCAAAAATTACTCTGTGGTCACTTAAACCGTCAATAACATTGTTTTGTTTTATCAGCTTATGGTGGCTTAATCCTAAAGAGACTAATATTTTATTTCCTCTTATACACTTGTCTAGTAGTAGTGTGAGTGAATTTCTTGTGCGTTGTAACATCATGCTAATTTATTTACCTATTATTTGAATTCGATTTGCAGGGTAAGAATCCCAATTTACGGATGGGAGATTAAAATTTCCCCTAATAATTATTACACCTTAGCTGCCTCTCAAAATAAACGAAGATATTTGATTATCTAATTGGTAAATAATATCAATTTCGGAGTTTGGAGGTCTATAAGAAGGGCTAATATGTAATATGCTTTATGCTTGATGTTTGCGCTCTTGTTTTTGATGCTACGACAATTAACTACGGCAATTTTGATGTCATATTTTGTAGATTGACTTTCGGTATATTCTTTTCCACGCTTGTAGTCTAAGTGGGCGAATTACGCTGGAAATCCTTATTGCATTGATTTAATTGTTTTCCTGGATACGCGTTTTGGAATTTTCGTTTTTTCAGCATTACCGCCATTAGTTAATTAGACTGTAAAAGTTTCGTAAAGCGGATTGCTTCGGAGGCTACTTTTAGTTACGTAAATCCAGTCGTTTACAAAAAAAATCAGTGATACCTTTTTCTTGAGTCATCTGCATAGATTATGTTGATGTTCAGAATGTCTCTTTTAAAAAGTAAAAAAAAGTTTGACTTCGGATTCGAATACTTCCAGAACTTGACCGAAATTATCGCGCACAATATAGACCTACTCGGCCACGGAGCGACATATTGGTGAGAGGTAAACGGTTAGTCCGAATTTGAATCTAAGTATAGGAAAAACGTCACCACGGAGCCCGAAAGAAAACACTCCCACGGCATAAGGTTAGCGTAGAAGTGAGTTACCTCAGTGATTCCGTCGTCTAATCTTATTTCCAATTGGACTTATGCTCCTGGAGTTTGACTCCAGCTTCGGTGGCTAGGTCGCGTCCACCTCCGTCCTCGTCGGCTCTTGGTGGCATACGAGAGAGGGATGCAGGTCGCTTTTTGTGCCAACCTCACAAGTATTCACCGACACGGCTCCATCAGTTAAGTGGGACTCCTGGGTGTCTACATACTTTTGAAAACGATAGTACGTCATTCACCAAACAGGCCTTCTCATCACCCACGCAGCGAGCGGGAGCGATACGACAAGTGAAGAAAAAGAGCCAAGGAAATGAGCGTATAAGATAAAGCCAAGCGTTGATGTCGTCGCATTGTAGGAGTTACTCTAGGTAAGTAAGAGGCCCTGTAGTCTTCCACCCTTATTTACGGTACAAAGAAGGGTTTCAAAATTTCCAACTACCGTTATTATACCGCAAAAGTAAAAAGATATCCACATACTCAGACTGGATGCAGTAGAAAATACTCAATAGTAAAATGTAGTAAAAATAAAAAAAATGAAATCCTATCAAGATTTCAAGCGTGTCATTAATTGAATAGCAATCCCTACTTAAGAACTTGGAGCGACATGTCGTTATTTTGCCCACAAAAGAAGGCTTTAGCCTAAATCTCCGAATGTAGCTGAAACACGTCCCTATCTCTCAATATCGCCTACAGTTACGCTTGCCTCTTTCATTCAAGATCGTCGTCGAGTATGCCCGCTCCTCAATCGAATAGTCCCAAATTTGGTTGGCAACCTGTCCATATTGTTACGAGAGCAATATAAGGAGCTAATGTAAAATAGCGCAATGTATTTTTTGCACTCTCAATTAAAGCCTGGGGATAAATCTTCGTTTTCAAGTGAAAATGACATCCGATTCAGAGAGCTTTTGGACCTTCAAATTAATAGCTCATGTAGTCATTCAATGTTTGTGGCAACAAAGATGACGCGATGGAAACGGACCGGTCCCAAAGGAATCGGCTTTTAACTGATCCAATGCTCGCGCACCTTAGGAAGTTTGCAAGGCAAGATAAAGAAATGTGACGCGTATTTCGCATGGTGTGGCAGTAACGAACAGTAGAAAAACCCCTTATTTATCAGAAATATCATAGCATAAATTATTCTATGACCGTCAGGTATAATCCGTAATTGTCATAATGATATAATCGTAAAAAAAATTGCGAGTGCATTATTCGAATGATGTTTAAAGAAAAAAAATTCCACTCGTCGTGAGCTCTCAAATTTTACTTAGGATCTTCAGCAAGGCATAACAAATGAATGTAATGGACATTAGATAGACCACAATATTTTTGGTTTTCAGAGCTAATCAACAAAACATCCAAGAATTTTTAAGGCTATATTTTCTCATCGTGAAGGCAGGAATCAACTCTGGAGTTGTTAAAGATCTATTTATATATAATCTTAGCCCTTGAATCAATAATAACGCTTAAAACATATCTCAGCATTATCCACTCAAAGTGTTGAATGAATTCGAACAGCAGTTACTTGTGATATCTGAGGGGAAGCACCAGACAAGATCATGGAACAAAGATTGCATTCACCAGCCCTTCGCTTGAAATAAATGTTAGCATGGAACAAAGAGCAGACCGATTAATTTCCTCTAAAAGCCTCAGCGTGCATTGAACGATGACAAGATTATGCGTGGGAGCAAAACATATTTTACTTGATATTAAAAACCATCATGGCTAAATTAGCAAATGTCTCCACACCATGCAATTATTACTGTCACTAGAGCAGCTATCAGTCTGCCAGAACTTCTTTTTACGGCGAGGCGTCGTCATTAAAGCCCTTCGTAAGGCTAAATGCATTTTAGATCTCGTAAAAAACTCATGCCTTGTGTTACACATTACCCGGGAGTAATTTTGGAGAAAAAAATCAAAGAAATGTGTAGGGAGCGTGAAAGTATGAATAAAATCTTCGCACGAGTGCTCCGCTAATGCAAGATGTACAATTTAATGGAAACGGAACCCTTAATCAAGAAAGGAGATGCCTTGATTGTCCAGCTCTTTAGCGGACGTAGTCCTACGATATGCTGAAATCAACTGAATTGCCATCTCGAGATCCTGGTTTCTTTTATTGTTTAATTCAAACAGACAGCGTGTTCTTCACTGAATCTTGAAGTTTGATCGTTTATTCCATAAAAAAACTTTTTGATTCATTTGAAAATGGATACTACTCTACCTGTGAATTAAATTCCTTGTAAAACGTTCCCAATTCTTTAATCTTACGAGTGTTTCCAATTTTAAAATTTTCTCCATGTGATACTTTGCTCTAAAAGATCCCTCGGCTCATCATGCTTTAATTCAATCAAATGTTATCAAATACTTTATTAGTAAATTTACTTATTTCTTGCCTACACCATGCTACCAACAAAAGTCATGCACAAGCATCAAGTGGCAATCAATTTCTTCAAACCACGGGTTAATGCTCTACGTCGTTGACAGAAAAATTGAAAACCTGGGGAGTTGAAAGCATAGTTTTGCGCTTGAAGTAGTTTGAAGCTTGGCGCGATTGTAAAATAATCACATACTGTAAGGAAACAGGTTTATTATCGCAAACGAAATTTTACCTTAACACGAAAATAAGTAAATAGGAATGCAAAATACGAGATGGCAACTCAGAGCAAATATTTTAGACAGCTGAAAAAATGTTTCAAATGTTAAAGAAATAAATTCTAGCGCTAAAAATAGTTATAAATTAGAGGGATGCTGAAATACACATGATCACACTAGATAGAATTAAAGCAGATGATTCGACGGAGCGGATATCAGTTGCTAAAGGAATGTCAAATAAATGAAGGTATCATTTTTGTAATGTAAAATGGTCGTGAAAAAACCATTAGAAAATAGGAAAAGTATTGGGGGTTGGGAGTGGAGAATCGCTCGGTGCCATTATGAGGAAATCTGGTTTCATTCATTAATTTTATTATGAAATGAATAATTGCGTGAATATTTTTCATTATTTCAACGAATGAAGTACCTTTATTAGCGTGGTCCAACTTTGATAGCTTGTACTAAAAAAACAAAACTCAGCTAATGTCATATGCGCATGTTTGCCATACATGCCCAAAGTTTCTAGGAAGATTATTATGGAGGCTTCCGCGGTGATTAAATTGATGATTAGTTTCCGGGTTAATACCGCGTCGACTCATTTTTATCAACAAAAATTATTCGACGCGGCATTAACCCGGAAACTAATCAAGAATTTCTAGGAAGATCTTTGTAATTCGAGGTGGCATTGGGAAAGAAACTCCCCCTTCCCCTTGTCTCTTAGTTCGTGGAATTCGCTGTCCTGTGGCTTACACTGGGTTCATTCTCCACCCTAACTCACTGAAACCATCTTTTGGCTCGAATCACTAAAGAGAGTAAATTTACCTTGCAAATCTCCTTCGATCGGCATGAAGAAATTTTAAATGGACAGCCTGAAATTTGCTCGAATCTGAGTGATAAATCCTTGAAGACTTCATTATCATTGGGGAGGCTTCAGTTCTTCACGGACAATTTTCAGTTATGTCCTCAATGAGGGCGCGTTTTCATCGGTTTTTCAAAAATGCCCGCAGGGCGGCGATGAATGCTGATCGATCCATTTATTCTCAATATTTGAACTTCTCCTCGCGAGGAATTGGGTTAAAAAGTAACGAATTCAACGGATCGCATTATCACGAACACTAATTC
Organism: Ischnura elegans; assembly: GCF_921293095.1. NCBI lineage: Eukaryota > Metazoa > Arthropoda > Insecta > Odonata > Coenagrionidae > Ischnura > Ischnura elegans. Next base: position 9,887,757 of record NW_025791658.1, on the reverse strand, counting down.
CGGCTAGCAGCCCCGAATACTACTTGCATTATTTCTTCGGCTTAAATTCGGATAGCTCTGCCGCCCAATGAAAAGGCCGCTGTCTCCGCCGTGAGTCCGCTGTCTCATTCGTCACGGAGGGAGGTGGTTGGAAAGGTCGCCATTAGAGGGGGGTGGGAGTTTGCTCGTGTGGTCGCTGAGAGCACGGCCGTGTGTTGTCGTCACGCGAGGGGTCGGACAGGTGGGGAGTGCAGTGGACGTGGGGGCGTGAAGAATGCATGGGCGTGATTGTCGTTGCGGTCGGAGACGCGCACGCACGGGGGAAAAAGGTCGCTTGTCCGAAAAAAATCGTGTCGCGTGATAGCGATGGATCAAAAAGAATCAAAACCTAATGCAAAAGACTGCGGAAGTGATTTTTTAACCATTAGAGTATTTATATATTATACCTAAAAGTTTCTTCTTTAATGCAGTGTTTACCTAAGGTTTTTGGTTAACTATTGCTATAAACCTTCCAATGATACAATTATGTTCAAAATACTTATTTTTTGTAGTTACATTGAAGGCAGTGGCGTAACTATGGGGGTATAACGGGAGAGACCCCCCCGGAGCCTCAGAGAAATAAAAAATATTTAAAACTATTGTCTAGTTTTGACGCATAATAACTGCATCTGCTTAGGGGTGTATTATACCTCCGCGAAAAACGGCTTTGCAGACTTAGGTTTGCTCGACATTTGCTCGCTTATTATGAACTCTGGAGAGAACATGCTTTGGATATGGTTAGCTGCTATGATTATGGTTATGAAGCTAAGATTATTGTTCTCGGCAAGCGAATAAAAGTTATTTGAAAAGCATTTGTTAATTAGTTATTGGCGCTCAAAAAAACATTAAACGCCTGTTTTCTCGATGTAGTTCTACCATATAGAAAACGCGATTTGAATTTTTTTTCGGTAGATGAGAACATTCATCCTTCTCGGAAATAAGATACGTTTCATGAATGTCATCTTTGTAATAACGACGCTCTAGCTCAAATTCCCGAGAGTGTTTTCTCAACGTCAAGCGCTTACGATTTTTCTTCCATGGCGCTGCTGTGTGATCCCCCACTCTCGGTGAAAGATCTTCCCACCCCACAACAGTTTCCCTCACTACCTCCCCTCCAACGTCTCTTGAGTCCCCTCCGTGTTTTTTTCCCCACTATGCTTTCGTCGAAATAAGAAGACCTTCTGACCAAAGGTCGGTCCCCAGCAGGTCAACAGTTTTTTTCGTTATTATCCGAAGCCCTGAGTTCTTTTGTTGCGAGCGGCATGATTGAAATGGGGCTAGTGCGAGTTTTCAAGTTTTTTGTTCTTACGCATGGAAAGTGAAAGGAAATATAAGAGGAAGCATATCTTTTGTGGGAAGGCGGAAAAAAAGTACTTGGAATAATGGTGAATATATAAATCCTTTTGAAGTGTGCTTCATTAATAATAGTTTGTATATCTTTAGACACGTATTTTCATCCACGTAAAATCTGTAAAAACGTGATACAGCTAACAAATAGACTATCAAATTATTTTAACTATTTAGTAATTCCAAACCTGCAACAAAAGATATTATGTACACTGTAGAAGGAGAAACTGCTTTTAAGTAAGTACCTCTCGATAATGTATTGGCTATGACTATAATATATTTAGTTTTTGTAACCAAGCATTGAAAATAATATTAATATTGAGAATATACTGCACACTATCAGTTAGGTTATAGGTTACACCATTGCCTTTTAAGTTCTTGCTGACGCTAACCAAGAATAAATATTAATAAGTAATATAATGTGTATATATCTTCATTTCGTGTCTAAATATTTTCAAAAGTAACCGTTATGTCATCAAAACGCGACATGAAAAGTATCACGTTGGTTTATTTGTCTCGCATTTACGACATATATGTTTCTCGATAATTTGCAACCGAGGGAGAAAACTACGATAAGTTATTTTCTTATAAAAATATTCTTATTATTAAAATTACTATGATTAATTATTACGTGAGTCACCCTAAAGAATGAATTTAAATTTGAACCACCGTACCACTAAGCAAGGGTTGATGTTAAGTCGATGTAATATAGCGATGACGTCTAGATGACCAAATTTAATCTTTAACTATCTCCCATTTGCGTAAATATGCTTGTTGTACGCAAAAAATAGATACACGAGATCGAATAAACCTGCGAACCAGTTCTACAAGTATAAGACAAGAATTTTACTTATGTAGCATCAGTGACGAGAAAACAAACGATACACACGGATCAAACTCGAATGTGGGATATTTATTTCGCTCGAGTGAAGTTATGAAAACTAACTTAGCGTTATATCTCTCACTAACAACCTGTTTCACGCGCTGCTTACACTCTTCTTCAATGAATGGTTCTCACTACAGGTCGTAATTAACCGAAACTCTGATGATGAATGCAACTTTTCTCGGAAGTGGGCGGCAACTTCCGCGATTTTTCAATTCTAATTTTTGTGAGAATGACTGAACGAGGTAGTTAGTTTATTTTACCCATCCATCGACAGAATTATGCGAGACTTCATGTAAAATACTAGTGCGAAGGATCATGTAGACTCATTATATTTAACTGTTGATATTCTTCGGCATAATAATACGCCTAGAAATTTATGACAACTTAATGTAATTTCATGAAAATTTCTTTTAGTTTAGAATGATACGAACATCACCGCAGCGCGGTTGTGGTCATTGGGAAGAAACTAAAATTTCTCAGGAACATCACCCGATCAATTTTCCTCTACCCCTCACTACACCGTATGACCCTCCCGTGATGGCACCCTGCACTGAAGTTACGTCTTGTACTTGGTATGTTTCCCATTTTTTTATTAATTTCGAAAGGAATTTTATATTTTATAGTCCACTCTCACTTAACATGAATGAGAATACTATATATACCAAGACCGTTATTTGCCACGAGAAAAAACATTTCGCTTATGCTAGCCGCGATTCAAACCCAGATCCTCCCGATTTCCTGTCAGTTACATTACCAAGTAATTTTCTTTTTCTAGGTGAATCTTAGACTCAAGTAAAAACATATTCAAGGAAAAAGGTTACTTCGTGGTATAAGTGGTAGCATATTTGACCGGCCATCGGGGATATGCGGGTTCGAATCCCAGGTTAGTCAAATGATTTTTTCATGTCGATTATCATGCTTATTTAACTATGTACAAGTGTATTAAATTATGCACTCGTGCGCGTGACTGGGCATGAAGTTGCTTGTTCGATGCAGTACTTTGTATGAGTGAGAGCACAAAACCTTTTGCATGCGACGCTAGAATATCCTCTTTCACAAATAACTCTAACCTCTGTACGGTAGATAATAATTAGTTGCCGTTCCATGCTTAACAAACATTATTTGGTAGAATGATTAATGATTTTCAAACGCTCTTCATAAAAACATACACTTAATTCAACTTACAAATAAAATCGAATATTCAAACGCGATGGAGCGGAATTTTTCTATATTGAAAGAAACATTTGCAAATTTCCACGATTATAAGAAAAGTTATAGTGACCTAGATTTCAATGCTATAACAAAATCTTCAACGCACAAATGGTGTGTAATTCATTCAATGTATCTTCTTGCGACTAAGCTATGTCTGATTACGAACTAATGGATTCAACTTTGCCAACATTTGTCCCGCTTTAATTTCGTAGGGGATAAATTATTTCTAATACCCTTACTAAATTACCTTGAACAACTGCGAGAAATCTTCCTCCTTCAGTTAATTATGTAAAAGATAAGGAGCATACGATCGAAATTCAGGGAAAAGGTTCCGCCCTTAATAAAAGGAAAATTATGGTAAAGCTAGAGACTAAGCCGGTAGATACCGTAGGGGTACAGGTTTACATACCTAAGACGGACTACTAGGATGAAGAAGTAAACGGCGTCTACGAAGATATCATATCTAATCAAACATGTTAGAGGTGAAGAAAGCCTTATAATTTTAGGTGATTGGAATCCAGGAGATGGCTTTGGGTGTCAATATAAAAAGAGAAAAATTAGTATTCAACTATTTGCTGACGGCATAGCAGTCATAGCCGAGACAGAGAAGAATTTTAAGAAGAATTTGAAAAATATAGAAAGGAATATTGCCAGATATCATATGAAAATCAACAAAAGGAAGACTTAGATATTAGTATGCTGTAATGTAGAGGCTAATACAAACATTAAGCTAAGAAATCAAAAGCTGGAAGACGTGAATGCATTTTCTTACTTGGGAAGCCGAATTACCAACGATGGACGAAGCAACAAAGAAATAGTCAGTAGAATAGCGCTGACGAAGAGGGCTTACTACAGAAAGATGAATCGCCTTACATCTGAGAATACGAGCATAGAAGTAAGGAAAAAATTCATCATTTGCTACATATGGAGTATGATTCTTTAAGGAAGTGAGGTTTGGATGTTGATAGCAGCAGAGAAGTCAAAGAGTGGAAGCATTCGAATTGTGGCGCTACCGAAGAATGATGAAGATAAAATGGATTGACCGTTTGAGTAACAAGGAAGTGCTAAGGAGAGTGGGAGAAAAGAGAAGCCTCCTAAAAACCTTGAGCAGAAGACTTGACAACATACTTGTACACATTATGAGACCTGATGGCCTGATGAACACAATCATAGAAGGACAGGTGGAAGGGAAGAAGGGCAATAGGACGTTCCCGAATGAGTTACATTGGACTGGTTATAAAGGATGCAAAAGGGAAGAAACATGTCGCTATGAAGAGGCTAGCGGATAGGAGAGAAGAATGGAGAGCTGCGTCAAACCAATCTTAGGATTGTTGACTAATTATTATGATTTCATACCTACAACCCCTTGGTAGCTAGAAGAGCAGAAATATTCAGAAGCATACTTGTCTAACAACTTGTACTATTGCCCAAACGTAGCAGGATGAATTTTGTCAACACACTGGCATTAATATCTGCTATTTGAGTAAGACAGGGATTCTTCTGTAGGATAATATTGGATGTAATTTTTTTAATTGAAACTACATTTTGGTAGAATTACAATTAAAATTCTCTTTCATTTCACAGGCCTGTATTGTCGGCTTTCGAGCTCAAAAGGTCTTGTTTATTGAAGTGAGGAACAGATAATGCAGTATTTGTGCGAGAAGTAGAGATACAAAATCGGAGGTGAAAGAGCTATGCTACAAAACTTGGAGCAAATCCTCGACAGCAATGGAAGCTGATATACTAGTCGAAGGGTTCAAAACAGGTATAAAGATGCGCGAATTAAAATATCATTGGATAATTGGTATGATAATATAAGGCACGGAATAATTCAGGGCTATTGTTCTGGAAGATACTATAATACTGTCATTTCATTCGTAGGTGTTGGCGACAGCAGCGTTACGAAGAAATTGATTGAAGTACTGCCCTAAGGTATCAACTGCCCAGTAGTTAGACTGCATTAATCCTTTATTGTGCAACTACTGCAAGAGATGGAGGGAAATCGCAAAGAAATCAAACATAATACGGGAAGGTTATCAGTCGCTGCGTCAGAAAAGGGAGACAATACCACGGAAAGGGACACATTTTCGTTCTTCGGCCGATACTGTAATAATTTGAGGGAATAAGTTCAACAGATTCAGGCTTCAATTGTTGGAAGTTAGACATATTTAAGTAAATGAAAGGTCGTAGCACTTTTCCACAAGACTTTTTTATTCGTACAACGCGTTTCGGCTCACTGAGCCATCATCTGGTACAAGACGCTTGAACACATGTGAAGATCCCTTTTATACCCTTGAGAGAGGAGAGTATTGGAGAAGGAGAGGATTTGACCTCTTTGAGGATTGGGGGGGGGGTGGGAACGGGTGTACAGAGTATAGACAATGGGGAAAGATACAACTACGGGATGTGGAGAACCCACGTTGGAGGGAGGGTTCTGGTCATAACTGTAAAATGACGACACGTGCGGAAGACCATAGCAAAACAGGAGGAGGGGGTGTTGAGAAGAGTGAAAAAAAAGGGGGGGCTTAGGGTAAAAAGAGGCCGCGTGTCTTTTGAAAGTGAGAGGAGTAAGTAGCGACGCAGGAAAAAAAGGCGGGGTGAGGAGTCCCTTTGGGTTAGCTGAGAAGGAGTGAAAGTTAGCGGGGGTACAAGGGGGTGGAAATTGCCAGCAATAGAAAATGGTCAAATGCGTAGAGAGGATGGGCGGACGGGAAACACCCCGTGGATGTTGGGGCACTTAAGGCGTGGGTGAGGATAGAATTTCACCATTTGTTTTGGTGAAGGGTATCTTTAGGAGAGGGGAGTGGGTGAAAAACACTTGCTCATTCATAAGCGTATTCAAATCACTTTGTACAATTTCGAATTGCTCAAAAACATCCAGTCTTGTACCCTTACTTTCTAAATGTAGAATTTCAGGTTTAAAATTACAATAATGTAAGGTCTGAAGAAGGTGTTTAGCGAGAAGTGACGTTTCATCTCCATTTTTCCAGCACCTTCTATACTCTTTCATTCTGGTAATGAAACTTCTGCCTGTTTGACCGATGTAACACATGTTGCATGACTCACAATTAACCTTGTAAATGCCAGATTGATTGATTGAATCTATTTTGTCTTTGTTGCGGCACAAAACTTTACCAAGAGTGTGGGGGTTATAAAAAGAGACATTGAATTTATTTTTGGGGAATTTGCGAGCAAGCCTATTTAAAAGATCCCCTACAAACAATAGCCGGCACCATTTTTTGGATTTCTCAGTGATGAGGGGAAGGGAGCAAAGCTGTGAAATAGCTCGCGTTTTTAACTTTCTTTGAAGCATTTTGGTAATGATGTTTACACTATAGCCGTTTGAAACTGCAATTGACTTGATATTAGAAAGTTCACTGTTGAAATTCACAGCACTTAACGGTAAATTCACCAATCTATGCAATCACACCTTACATTATTGTAATTTTAAACCTGAAATTCTACATTTAGAAAGTAAGGGTACAAGACTGGATGTTTTTGAGCAATTCGAAATTGTACAAAGTGATTTGAATACGCTTATGAATGAGCAAGTGTTTTTCACCCACTCCCCTCTCCTAAAGATACCCTTCACCAAAACAAATGGTGAAATTCTTTCCTCACCCACGCCTTAAGTGCCCCAACATCCACGGGGTGTTTCCCGTCCGCCCATCCTCTCTACGCATTTGACCATTTTCTATTGCTGGCAATTTCCACCCCCTTGTACCCCCGCTAACTTTCACTCCTTCTCAGCTAACCCAAAGGGACTCCTCACCCCGCCTTTTTTTCCTGCGTCGCTACTTACTCCTCTCACTTTCAAAAGACACGCGGCCTCTTTTTACCCTAAGCCCCCCCTTTTTTTTCACTCTTCTCAACACCCCCTCCTCCTGTTTTGCTATGGTCTTCCGCACGTGTCGTCATTTTACAGTTATGACCAGAACCCTCCCTCCAACGTGGGTTCTCCACATCCCGTAGTTGTATCTTTCCCCATTGTCTATACTCTGTACACCCGTTCCCACCCCCCCCCAATCCTCAAAGAGGTCAAATCCTCTCCTTCTCCAATACTCTCCTCTCTCAAGGGTATAAAAGGGATCTTCACATGTGTTCAAGCGTCTTGTACCAGATGATGGCTCAGTGAGCCGAAACGCGTTGTACGAATAAAAAAGTCTTGTGGAAAAGTGCTACGACCTTTCATTTACTTAAATTTGAGGGAAGCTGATTATTTGAATCCACACCCCCTTGATAGTATTGTAAAATGATATAATGTCAGGAAGCATATTGTTACCACTTGAGGCAGCAATACTTGCGTCATGGATAATGGCAGAAATAAGTACTACATGGATTTTATTGAAACGTAGGTATTACAACGCGGAAGTGTCGGGAGTAAAGCCAAAAAGGGAAGGATGTAAGACAAGGGCGTACCCAGGGTCATAACTAGGGGGGGGGGGGGGGCGAGCCAAGTTGTGACATTTTAGCATGGAAAAGGTGAATGAAATAAATATTTTAAGAAAATTACAACAGCGCTAGAAAAAATATTTTTATTTTAGTAACATATCTTATACCTACTAATGCATATGATTTTTCGTGGATTTAAAGAAAATTTGTTGAATACTTTCGACTCAATTCAATTGATTTTGCTTAAATACTTTTGAGATTTTTGCTTCTGGAGAGGGGGGGGCAGCAGCCCCCCCTTCCCCTCGCCCATGCTGTAAGGTTCTATTTTTCTTGGGGGAAATTCAGGAGGAACGTCTGCTTTGTTCTTACTCATCGTCCTTACTATAGCCAATCTTTTTTTTTGATAAAGTGCTACTGTTAAAGGCATGCTGGTACACCAATTGTCTCTGGCAATATTTCTGCATTCAATGTGCTCAGCTAAGCGTTTGAAAATTTCATGAGGTGAATTGGATTCTTTGAAAGGGCATCTGGCTACGTGCCCAGATAAATTTCAATTTTTAGGTAAAATTTCCTAGCATCCACCGCAGCAATGACTTCAATACCATATTTCTTTGGCTTTTGGATAGATACTGCGTCTAAGGACATCGGCCTCGAAATGGTATATGTTGCTCAAGGATCGTAATGTATTTCTCCGATGGTGTATTTGCAAATTCAAATTTGTAGGATATTTTATAAATGAACTCAGTAACTATGGCTTACTAGTCACTTTTCTTACTTTCTAGTCTAGTCTATGACTTTTTAGGTCATAAAAATAATGCACCGTAGAAAAAAATCCGACAGCTCAATGTAAGGGAAAAATTTGATAGACTTCTTAGCTCCAAATCTCCCCAATATCAACATGCGAAATTTTATACGCACCTTAGAGAAAAAGGAGACTAATAAGAGCCAGTAAATTATCTTCGTTCAACTACCTAGTATCACGATCTCTTGCATAATTTCCACAAACAGAATTGAAGTAGAGATTTGTGATTTTCACAATTATATCTAATAATTGGCGAAATGCCTCTTTTTGAAAGAGGCAAAAATATTGTATTCAGCAGGCGCCCTCCATTTCGGCCCTGTCCTCTCCATCACCGCATCGGAGGAGAGATGTCACACCACTTCATGGCCGTCACATTTATTGCTCGGAATTCGCGCATCCTTCAGAATAACAGGGGAACTAGGCCTTATTGCCAATTGAGTGGGAGGGTGGGGATGACATGCTTGGTTCATTAACAAAATGTTGACTTTATGAGTATTATACCTGTAAAAATTATAGTTAAGTGAAGAAATAGGAAAATAAACTTAAGCCAGAAATAAAAAATGGTCGTGAAAAACCATTAGAAAAAAGGGAAAAGTATTGGGGGTTGGTAGTGAAGAATCTCTCGTTGCCATTATGAGGAATTCTGGTTTCATCCATTAATTTTATTATGAAATGTATAATTGCGTGAATATTTTTCATTATTTCAACGAATAAATTACCTTTATTAGAGTGGTCCAACAAAGCGCCAACTTTGATAGCTTTTACTTAAAAAACAAACTCAGCTAATGTCATATGCGCATGTTTGCCATACATGCCAGAAGTTTCGAGGAAGATTATTATGGAGGCTTTTGCGGTGATTAAATTGATGATTAATTTTCGGGTTAATACCGCTTCGACTCATTTTGTTCGCCAAAAATTACTTGACGCCGTATTAACCCGGAAACTAATCGAAAATTTCTAGGAAGATCTTTGTAATTCGAGGTGGCATTGGGATAGAAACTGCCCCTTCCCCTTCTCCCTTAGTTCGTGGACTTCGCTGGCCCGTGGCTTACACTAGGTTGATACTCCAACTCATTGAAACCATCTTTTGGCTCGAATCACTAAAGAGAGTAAATTTACCTTGCAAATCTCCTTCGATCGGCATGAAGAAATTTTAAATGGACAGCCTGAAATTTGCTTGATTCTGAGTGCTAAATCCTTGAAGACTTCGTATCACTGGGGAGGCTTCACTACTTCACGGAGAAGTTTCATTAATGTCCTCAATGAGGGCGCGTTTTCATCGGTATTTCAAAAATGTCCGCAGGGCGGCGATGAATGCTGATCGATCCATTTATTCTCAATATTTGAATTCCTCAATGTGACATTTTAAACGCCTTTTTTGTTAGTTGTTCAAAATTTGCATCCCACCCTAAATCTTTCATTAAATACGCCCCTAAGTATTTACATCGGTCGCTTTTTGGGATAACCGTCCCTGAATATAAATATTCTCTCCTATTTCATTTAGTTTCTGTTAAAAGTTATAAATTCACACTTTTTTACATTTATATCCATTCCATTTTTGGCACCCAAACTGTCATTTTATTTAAGTCATTTTGAAGCACTTCTCGATCGCTCTTCCTTTCTATTTTCCTGTACATAATGCAGTCATCTGCGAAAAGCCTAATATGGGAGTTAATGCTATTTGGGAGGTCATTTATAGAAATTAAGAATAAAAACGGTCCAAGGACACTGCCTTGTGGGACACCCGACGTTACTTGTGCTTCTTCGGAGCACATTTCACCCACTTAAACCTCTTGCGTTCGACCCTTCAGGAAATTTTCAACCCAAAAATAAAGTCTACTGTCTGTTTGAGGTGATGATTTTCTCATTTTTTCTAAAAGCATATCGTGCTCTACTTTGCCAAATGCTTTTGACTGGTCGACAATTATTGCATCCACTTCTATCCCTTCATCCATGGAGTCCGCAAGTTCTTGGCAAAACCCAGTAGTTGCGTTTCACCAGAGTGCCCTTTTCTATACCCTTGTTGAAAATTGAACAACCAGTCTGTGCTCTCCCATAGTTCCCAAAGATAATCAGCAATTATCTTTTCTATTAATTTGCACACTGTTAATATCAAACTAACCGGTCTGTTGTTTTCGACCAATCCCTTATCTCCTCCTTTAAAGATGGGTGTCATGTTTTTTCCAATCCTTGGGTAGGACTTTGTTATTTATCTTAGCATTGAATGAATGTTTCACATATTTGAAATTTCACTGCCTCCCATTTTGAGTAGATCTATTGATACGCCATCTGGCCCAACTGATTTATTCTTCCTCATTTTACTAATTTTTTTATAGATCTCAGAATTCGAGGTTTTAATGCATTTTACATTTGCATTACAAGTCAAGCTAATCGTAAAATGGGTTTTGTTAAAAGAATATTAGGAAAGTGCGACGACAAAGTGAGAGAAATTATGTACTTCTCCCTCGTTAGACCACACTTGGAATACGCTGCCAGTGTTTGGGACCCTCATTAAATAGGCTTAAAAAAGAATTAGAACGCGTGCAAAGAAGAGCTGCCAGGTACGTGAAAGGTCGTTATGATAGCCTTGTTATTGTAATATACCTGTTAGATAAACTCGGATGGGAATCTCTGTCAGACAGTAGATTGAAAAATAGACCTAACCTTTTAAATAAATTCATGAGCAGTGCCTTCTGTGACAAAGTTAACAATATCTGACGAACGCCAACATACTACGGAAGATCAGATCATGTACATAAAATAAGAGAGATAGACTGTAGCACAAACATACTCAGAATGTCATTTTTTCCACGATCAAAAAGGGATTGTAACGGCAGAAATAGAACTCGTAAATAGATTGCATGACTTGTAGTGTAGCCTACTAACCTACTTCCTTTAATTGCCCTTCGCACTTTCCTCCTGGCCTTCCTCAGCAGAATGTTTATTCTTTCCAAGAAGTTTCGCTCTAAAATCCCCCATCGGCTAATATTTTATGACTAGTTAGGATTTTTGAATTCTCTCGCGTGGCGTTGATTCCTGAGGAGTTTATTTTAGAGCCACATACATTTATTTCCATGCCCTAGCCTCGACACCACTAGAGAATTCGCTCCTCTCGTGATGTCTCGCGGGGGTTAAGATCTCTGGGAATATACCCCAGATCATCACTTTAGACATCGCACGCCTCTCTCTGCCCTAATCCCTGACCACATCCCCTCCCCATGAACAAAAATAAGTAGAAACACTGAAATATCAATGATAATATAAACAGTAGACGTGAACCCTGAAGAAACCCACTGGAGACACCCAAAAGGCTGGGGCTAGTGACTCATAAATAAACAGAAATTCCGGCGAGGCGAGGCGAGGCGGGGGTTAAGAAACCCTCCCCCCCTTACCCCCCCCCCCAATCCCTTCGTCTTCGTAACGGTTTCCCTCCGTTATTATATCCGCCGAAGGGTGTAGTGCCCCCCCTACTACCCCCCCTTGGTCCATCCCATCTCGGTGCGGTCGGGCGCCAGAAAGCCGCTCTGCACGCCTCTTCACTTACCGGAAGCAGGCATTCCCCCTCCAACACTCGTGCGCAGAGGACGCCCAGCACACACCCGCAAACATGAATATTGGCAAAGAGGAATCTTCAGTCGGCCCACGAATATTTCAAAAGAGGATCCCCGAGTCGGACTCTGAATGAATACGCTGTCACCACCCACAATGCATTTGCATGGGTTTGCGAAAGTCACCACTCGCGTCGCTGACGGGCAAATTGATACGAGTTTCACGGGGAAATGAAGTACAATTAGGCGTATTAACTGAAATTTATATAATGGTGTGATCTATCAAATTTATAACTTTTCATAGGTTTTTTTTCTCTCTCTATGACGAACATTATGATGTAAAATATTGGAAAAAAGTGGATCGCATTGCACTCATCACCGCGTCGCGGACATTTTTGAAAACCGATCAAAATGCGACCGAAGTGGCCACAGGAATCAGCCTTCTTACTGGATGGAATTGGGCCCCTCTATGTAGCAGTCTCCTTGTGCCAGCTTCTACATTTGCTGTCTTCCGCAGCGCATTCAAATGGGCTTTAAACTCCAATTCTCCCTCGTGGCGCTGACGGTGGCGTGATACTCTTTTCACGGGGAAATTTACCATAGTAATTTTAATTGAGAATATTAACCAAAACTGGATTCAAGATGATATGATTATCTTGAATTAATATTATGATGAATTATTAACCATCAGGATTCAAGATGATACACACATGTCGCATTTTGATTGCGCGTGGTGGTAAAGACTTTAACTGTCGACGCACCCGTGGCCCTAAACCTACTACTGCGATCATCTTTCCAAAGCCACAATGCGAGACACTACCTTTAGATTCCCGAACAATGACATGAAGAAAATGTGCATTGAAGAAAATCAGGTAGCCGTACCAATGAGTGGTCCTGACTTGAGATGATTCTCTATTCGGTCTTCACATTGGATCAAGTGTCGCTCGCCTCCTCCCAAAGGGACACTGGCTTCACTCGCATCGCCTTTAATCACGTCCGCTCGAGGGCTCTCGCCACCCGTGCACCCCTTCCAAGGGGAGGGGGGGAAGAGGGTGGGGGGGTGGGGCAGTAGGGGTGGAGGTGTGTGCATCCGATCCATTGCAATGCGCGCCATAAAGGACCACTGTTGTAATCGTCATCTCTAGTCGACTATCCTAAGGGCCGTATTTCAGGTCGCAACGCAAGCCTTGATCCCGACTAAAACTCGTTTTGAGTCGCGCAGATCAAAGATATCCACCGTAATATACTCACGTTTTCAAAATGTTCAATATCTCCACAAACAATACTTCCGCAAGTGATATTATACTCTAATAATGCTAGTGTTTCAAGTGCGGAATACCATGAATGAAATAATATTGGTAGGCAAATGCATTATTTTATAATTTATTACAAATAAAGGTAACTCAAGTGTGTTGAAAGAGGTTAGTTTCTAAAATACGAACTCTTCAGAAGTCAAACTCAACTTTGTTTGTTTGAGATGCGAACCGCTGAGGCAGAGTGAGGACTTCACATTGAGTCAGGATGTGGATTGCGGCCCTTGGCTTGCTCCGACCCACATCTCCCTCAATTCTCCCGTCAGCCAACATCTCCACTTGCATCTCCCACCATCTAATCTTTTCACACCCACATATTCCTTCTCTTTCAAATCCCTCTTCACCTGCTCCGTATATTCCATGTTTTGCATTCCTTTTTCGTTCTGGCCATTTCCTTATCCCTCCATGATTGTCTTCATCAGGCCGTCATGTCTCAAGACGTGGCCAATTGGGTTTTTTCGTCTTCATATCCGGGTTTAAACTAGGCTTCTCTTTTCTCCAATTGTTCATGGAACTTTCTAGTCACCCACTCGATCGATCCGTTTCATCTTCATGATTGTTCTGCAGCTCCACATTTCGCTAGCCTCCATCCTCTATCTCTCCGCTGATGTCATTATCCTTGCCTCGCCTACGTAAAGAAGTAAATGTGAGTTTCGAAAGGTAGACGTTTCCTCACGTCTACTCCCGCTGCATGTAGATTTATATTTTGGTGGAATGCCATCTTCGTCTGTGCTATTCTACTGAATATTTCTTTCTTGCTCCTTCCGTAGTTAATTTTTCTGCTCCTCAAGTAACTGAGTTTAACCTGATTCTCAGTGCGTGCGTCGTTTTTAAGAATTTGTCATCATCCTCATATCGAGTCACATTGTCTAAGTAAACTGATGTTGGCCAGCATCCTTCGACTGAAGTCAACCAATAGTTTGATTCCGATCAATTAATTAATTAAATGCGGTATAAGCGATTACTCGTCTGCAGGAGCGTTTTCTTTCGCCGAGTATGTGCTTCGTGCTGTCGAATTCAAAGGTGCAAGTGCCAAAATCGGTTCACTGTATAATCCCTAGTGTGTATGATTACAATGTCACCGTTGCTCCCTTCATGTTGGGGCGATGTTGTCTTTCATTGGCTATATTCGCACGCACACGTTTCCCAAAAGTCTCTCAAAATATCAGTGGAGGAAGTGGGTGAGAGACGACCGAGGGAGCGGTGAGCGTATTCCCCAAATCCTCCCCTGTGAGGCGGCGGCACCCGGCGCGACAGTGCGGCCCGCATTCAAATGAGCCGCTCCAGCCTTCCCTCCTTCCTTGTGTGCATCGAGGGAGATTTGGAAAAGCGTGAAGCGTGAATTGAAACTCGCGGAGCAAGGATTTGGCGGAGGACGCGAGGATTTTCGAGGGGGGGGTTTCACCCCTCCCAATGGGGGTGGGGGGTTAAAACCCCTTTGAGGGGAGGGCTTATGGGGGCCCTCCTTTCACTTCTCACCCCCCCCCCCCCTTCGACAACCCAGTCCCTCCAACACATCGCACTACGAGGCCAAACATCAATGCATGAAGGACAACAGAAATTCGATTTTTCGCTTAAACTTGTGCAGGTCACATTGACACAAATACTCAACATATTGATCAAGAGAATACTCTACAAAATCAAGTAGGTTTCGTACAACTCTTGATTTGCATAATAAGTTTCACCTATCAAAGATAAATAATTACAATACATAATGACCTGATTTCGTTCATAAGCACAATAGATACACTTAAACACAATTTCGAATGCCACAATACGACTTAAAAACATATGGAATGAATGATTTTGATTATTTAGGTGCAAAATATAATTTTGATTCAAATTATTGAACTTATTACAAACATGCTTAAAATTATAACCAATAATTTGCTGTACCAACCGGAAACCAAACTAAAATACTATGTCCTTTGTCGTCAATGTAAGTTCAATTTAGGTGTTCGAGCGTTGTTGTTGGGGAGGTTGGCCGTGTGCAGGGGGCGTGGCGCGTGATTGATGCGTGCGCCCTCTCCTTCTTCTTCTTGTGTGTGCGTGCCTCCCACCCCTTTCCCTCCATCGAGATATAGGGGCGGTTGGGCGTGCGGGTGGGTGTTATTTCGGCCCACTCTTTTCACACGCCTCCCGCCCCACTCTCCCACATTCAAATCGGGGAGGACGAGGAGGTGGGCATGCGCAGCGGATATTACCACGCCCCCTCCCTCCCCCTCTCCACCACCCCCTCCCTCCGAATCGGAATTCCCCCCACCCCCACACGAGATACGTCCCTCCCCTCCGTCCTGCCGAGACGACCGCCGTCTGCGCACCCAATAAATCGCCACCCACTAACTCTCTTCGTGTCATCATTACATGCTTTTGCATGGAATCATACACTTACCGATTATCCTAACGGTTTAATTGCCCTCCTCCGGTTTTGAAGAAATGGTGGCATTTACAATGTAGTCGTTCACTAACATAACAAATGAGGAATCGTTTTAAGATTTCGGTTGATGGAAAAAAGTCTTTTATCCGCCGATTCTTTCATACTTTAGTTAGGAAGAAAGCGCAAAATTTGCCGTACATTATTCATGAGTTGGTGATGTCACTTCAGTTTCAGCTCACCAATTCCTTAAGAGAGAACTTCACTCAACGAGCGTAAGCAACAACGAACTTAAGCAAGTCAAGAGCGGGGACGAGGCGTTTCTGAGACTCGGTTACCCGCTGGGAAAGAGTGGGTCACGTAATCAAATCATTTGCAAATGGGTTGACGTCGATTTTTCATTGCGATTAGCCTTAGAAGACGGATCTAAGATTGGAATAATGAAAGGGATTCATTATTTTTCGCTCAAAATATTCTGCAACTATCCTGAGTAAATCTCTCTTCAATACGTATACGAACAGAGATAACTGGATACTATTAATATGTATTTTTCATTGCTTGACAAAGGCAATCGTTAGCCATTATGTCGATGAGATCTTTAACATACCCTTTGTATGATTCGGCAGCTTCGGATTACAACGGACTTGACAATTCGTTTGATACATAAGCGTCAAAATCGATGGATCATTAGGACAGACGTTTCGATTAAGAGGCTTCTGCTGGCTTCCCTTGAATGCACTATCGCACTCTGCAGAAGCTTCAACAGGCGAGAAAAGCTGAAGAAAGTGACGAGGGAAATGGAGCAAAGTGAGGGCAGCTGATGTTGAAATTAAAAGATCTGTCTATGAGAGGGGATGTGAAAGGGAAAATGTATGAACTGCACTTCATCTAGCCTCTCCTATCGTCCATTCAAAGAGGAATGTGGGCATCTTCCACTCTGTAATCGCTATGTCGTGAGAACAGATTCAACATGCCAGTGACATTGCATGGCGCACTTATCTCTCACATATATCTCATATGCATTTTATCTCCAAATATATACTATAAACAGCATTGGTTATACGTGTACAAAAATCTCTCGGGTACCCTGTAATTCCAGCGAACATTAATGGTACAAAAATATAACAAATAACTCACATTAAAGAAAAGCTAGCTGGAGAAAAAGGGATTAAATGTGGTAAAAATAGTTTAAATATATATTCTATAGTTTGATTTAAATTTTAAAATAAGTTTTCCAGAAATTAATAAACGAAAAAGGGTTAAAAGCGGAGAACGCTCTTTCTAAAGAGAGATGATGAGTATGAATTGGTACTACATATGGGGCACACAGGGTGAGGCAGGAGGGGGAAGCTGTCCCCCCTTCCCTAGAAGCAAAAGTAAATGTGGTCGAAAACGAAAATTTTGAACAAATTTTATTTAAATCCAATAAAGGTACTATCAGTATAAAACATGTAATTAAAATAAAAATATTTTATTTCTTTTGGCAAACAGTTTTTAAAACTAATAAAGCGCTGTTAAAATTTTCTAGAAATGTTAGTTTCCTTAACCTTTTCTAAGTATCAGCTTGAACGACCAAGGCTTGACCCCCTCTTCTTTTAATCCTGGGTACGCCCTTGAATTGATATCTACAATTTCGAAGCAACGCTGGATAATAGGCATTACTGATCAAATTCTGTGAAACATTGACGCATTACCTAAGCAAGCAAAGACCTAACTTAGACGTGAAATAACCCAAACATAAGTGCACAGCCATCGCTACATAATCATCAAAATAAGTTACACTGGAACCTATGACAGATGTATACATAAAATTTAAGACTTTTTCTTTCGAAAGAGGGTTTAATTCCATTTGTGCCAAGGGATACGGTATGCTGTGTGTCATTGATTCAACGGACTTTCCTGTCCGTCGTATTCAAGCAAACACTCAATTTGATAACAATTCCCCCACTCCATGTCACCCCAGGATATCATTAAAAGGCAGTTTACGTACTACAGAGACCGTCACCGCATTCGTTCAAATAGTTACAGCAGCAAAATGCGCGATTTAAGTACCAAACATTGGAAAAGTTTTTACCATTTTCTAAAACATTATGACAATTTTTACTGGGCGACACCATACTTGTGTCAACATTTGATGACCATTTACATAAGCCTCTAAAAAGGCCTCTTTACATAAGCCTCTTTTGTTTTATTCACGGTCCAACTTCACTGGCACTTAACATGCAAAACCAACCTCTCATATATATTCCATTCAGGGACACAAACCAGAATGTATTCCGATGGAAATGTAGAAAAATGCTAGACTGTTTTATCAAATTACACAAATACATTACCTGTAATTTAAATAAATAGTTATTACTACTTTCCCCGTGTAATACTGTATTCGTGACCAAGGCAGAGGTGGTTTATTTCATCCTCAAGGAAAAATTATTGCTTTGAAATCAATGAGAACCATCTACGAGTAAACAGCTGAATGAGACGTAACGATTTCTACCAAAGAAGAGCTGTTTCAATAGCTTTTTGAAGTAGAAATTTTAGTAAATATAAATCAGTCTGCTTCCTTTTTCTATCACAAAGAGTTTTCAACGCAATAAGCAATAAAAATCTAGGAGTTGTGCGTTTGAACGTTTTCACCAGAAGATTGGGTGTTACCAGATAAAAAATTAATATTCAATCAGCTTATTAAAAACTAACTTAGAAGTTATTAGTCACAGCTCTAATAAAATGGACATTTCTATACACCATCACCCATTATTCAAATGATTACAATTTTGCAATTAAAATTGAAAAAATTAACATTCCTTCGTCTTGAAAATCCGCGAATGATAAATGCAGGTTTCCCAAAAACATATTAGTTTTTGCACGGAACTTATCAAAATATTTTATCCCAATTAGGCAAATTATATTCATAAATACAGCCTTTAAAAACTTAAGGTTTAGGTACTTCCCACTTTCCATCAACATTGGCCCCTGATATGCATTGCAAACCACTCTCACATTCATTTATGTCCTTAATTTATTTATATCAACGTACAACTCATGCTAGCGTTAATTTATCTAATTATGTGATCACCTTACAAAGTGATAGAGGTGATTATAATTGGTCGAATAATAAATTAATGCTGCCTCGGATTCCTGACTTCATGATCCATCGCCAAGCGAAGGACATAATTGGTGACTACATCAGCTGATAATGGATAACAATTCAGCAATCGCAAACATCCACCGCGAAAGGACTAAATCAACTCGCGGTTTGAAGTTATGGATAAGGGCCGACCTTAACCTCCACACTAAGCCGATGGGATTCGGTCAACGAGGCCTAACCAAAGAGGAAGAAAGGGAAGAAGGGTTTGATGCCAATGGGAACGGATGGCAAGTCATCCGGGTGCAAAAGGAAATGAGGAGTAATGAAGACTGTCAGGGAAGAAATATCTTGGCTTCGCCTTTCACTGGATACGTTCAAAACTAAAGCGACGCCAAAGCCTTGAGCGGAACATCTCAAGATTGTGGGTGGGATGGGCTAGACACAGCGCTGCCCTCTCTATAAAAAAGAAGGAGGGGGTGGAAACTGAGCGACAGACCCTCACCCCCCCAATACCACATACCATTCATCCCTCAATGGAATCCCCTCCCACCTTCTACCACTTCCCCGTTTACCCATTCCAACCTTCCATTCTCGTTCGAATATAAAATCCGTCCATGGGATGAAAAGGACGAAATTTTCGGGGGGGGGGGGGGGGGAGGAGGAGGGTGATCGCATCTTCTCTTGGGAGGACCCCTTTTTCGTCGAATCCGAGAAAAAAAGCGATGGGGAGTGAGAGGGAGGTGAAAGGGTCGAATCCTCAACATCCATGATGAGAGATTTGAGGGAGGGCGAAAATAATAATAATAAAAATATCTCGGGCGGTAAACAAGACCGGAGAGTGTGCGATACGAACGAAAGAAGCGCCACAACTGAGGTCACGCCAGAAATTTTAACCGATGGACGTAAATATGAAACATAAGAATGAACGCTTCGTTCCCCGCAATCTTTTACGCCCAATTCTAAACCCTTACTTTCCAAACCCTTTATAACCCAATGTTGCTTCTAATCAACATCAAAAATGCTTTAAATTTCAGCTCTATTTTGGAGATATTTACACTAAATATTATTTTGTAGTGTGAATTTTAATGACGACATATTTAGCTGCCAGGATAATTACCATTGAGTGTAAAATTTTCAAGTTTTCAAAATGAAAAATCTTGAAATTTGATTTCTCCCAGAAACAACCCTGGGTTAGAAAGGGTTAACTTGATATCGTCACATCACCTTACAGCTTTTTAAACTTGAAGATCAGGCTAAAAAAAGCTGAAAATAATACGATAAGGTCTCTAGTAATAGCTTTTGAGAAAGATAAATCATGCAGCAGACAGCTTTACCGTAAGTCTCCACCGCAATTCGTCCTTTAGAAAAAATTATAAATAAAGAACATGATGTATTGGTTATTAATTACAGACATTACTAATTATGGATACAGGTGGATATGTCAATAGCAGCGTTAACCTCCCTATCACTTCAAACAATGGAGGTAGAAATAAAAATGATGCCCAGCTTACGGTTCCGGAGTCTAGAAATCACGTATATTCATCCTTATTTCAACTTTTGACTTATGAGAGGTAGAAATATGAGGGAAGGTGAAAACGAAGCCTTTTCTAATTTAAACGCCTACGTAAACTCTTCTCAATAGTAGAGTCGTTTCTGACTTAAACGCCTACGGAACATGCTCGAAAAGAATAGTCAATTTCTTAACGCTTGACATCTGTCTCCAATCCTTCGCATTAGAAAGGGCACCGGATTAAACCGGGTTCGTTCCGATAAATCTCTCTCCAATATTCATAAGCGATGATTACGACGAAAGTAAAATGAGGGCTTAAGAGGGGAGCTGTTAAGTAGCATTATCGCGATGAAACATGAAGCGAGGGGAGAAGGAGTGAAGGTGATTGTCCAATGTTGATTGAAAAGAGGCTTCACTCCGAGGAAAAGGTAGACAAAAAGGCGGGCAGAAGGAAAAGGGATCCGGTTGTTGAAAGGGTTCTTGAGAAATTCCAGAGGAAAGCCGGAAAATATAGTTATTTGAGTTTTCGAAGGTTAGTGGGATGCGAGCCACACCTCACAAACAGTCGGCAGTGATGGTGAGTTCTGGCGGTGGCAGAATAGGGTGGTTTCCTATTATTTTTATTGCCTAAATCGAAAGTTTATTACTACAGGAGTACGCATTTCACGCTTATAGAATTTTAAATTACGATATCTATTTTTCACGATAAAATGAAAAGTGAACATTTTCAAGCGCGCGACAACGCAGCGGCTAAGTATGAATTCTGGGAAAACCCCGTGTGACGTCGTTCTGGTTCCCGCTGCCGCAAGTGAGGTGACCTTGGGGCGAGGGTATTTGCACTGCTGCGATGCAGGCTGCTAGCAGGTAGTGCTTGGCTTAAATAAGGATTATTAATACCTTATCAAACGAAGGAAACTTTCCGACCATAGGCAGTTATAATTATGGCGGTGATTATTAAGAGATGTTTCCCTGAAGTCTGTGCCTCATGCATGTATTGGTAATCTCAGACGATGTAAAACTCATATCCACTCGTATAGAAACTATGTCCCTGTGACGTCACGTGGAGTGGCATCACATGGGCGCCAATCTGGCCTATTTCAAATGAGGATAAAATTGACCATTGCCATTCGTCTAAACTGCGATTTCTAAAACCAAATAATTTGTATATTATGAATACACTAATGGTGGGTAACGAATCAATCGCAATCAATGCCTTTCGTTTTCTTTGATGAAGGAACCTACCCTACTGTTGAGCTGGATAATATTCCATATGGGCATGGTATTCCTGTTTTAGATCAAAATATGTTAATGTGCATTTATTCCACAAAAAAACGATAATTTTCTACTCTCACCCAATTCCGCCCACCGTTGTCATAAGGCGCTACATGCTACCAATCTGAGCAGATCTTGAAGAGAACCCGCACCCCTTCGTTCGAATTATCACAATTGTGTTGTTAAAGCTTGTAAGAGAATAACTTAATCCACTTATTATTTTACTTTTAAGGCCCATCAAAATAAGCCCACTAAGGGAAAAAGTGGGATATGTGCAAAATGGAAATTCAATATGTACCCCTATTGTGCCTGTAAATTACATGCAAGTATTGTAAAAGTAAACAGGTTATGGCATGGTATAGATTATTTTAGCTTTCCTTCATCCAAAAATATGCTTGCTTTGGAGATTCATCCTTTCTATCAAGGTCACTCATAGAAAATGAGCTATTGAGAAATTGAACAGCATTAGACCTCGTTACCTCTCAGTATAGCTAGATGGCTACAAGCCAGTCTGGAGAGAAAAGTTTAACTATCGCCAAAATATTTCATAGAATTACTGGAGACAACCACAGGATCAACATGCCTAAATATCTTCGCAATCGAAAGCAGAAAGTATTCTGTGTAGTAATAGTAATACAACATAATACCTTTTATATTAACCATCTAATGATGTGCAACTGATCGCGTATGTGAAGGGTCCATTGGACCCAGCTTGCCCGGTTACGTTAGGAAAAGTTTAAATTTACCATAAACAAAAAAGAAATATTTATTTTTATTTAAAAATATTTTTTTCTTATTCCATTTGTCCGTATGAACAAAGTCACAGAAGTTCACAGCACTGGGATATTTTGTTCTCATGTTATAACCTGAAATAAAGGCTGTAGGGCCCGTTGGACCCTCCTTGCCCGGATAAGGGTTAATAAAGTTTCAAATTTTAACACTTACTAGTGAGAGGAACATAAAGGGTAGGGTATAAATAAGGGTATACATAAGGTTATAAAAGTGTATTGGCCTATTTACACGATACATTAACACGTACAAGTTAATGTTTGGTTGCGTGAATGATTTTTATGGACTGGAACGGAACATGCATGAATCAAATTAGAAAAGGTTCTATTTTCCGTTCATACATTCACGCAAGTTGAGTGGAATTTAAATGTTACACGGGACATTTTCGTGTTCGTTTTCGCGTTCATACATTTAGACATTAACTTGTACGGGTTAATGTACCGTTTAAAAAGGCCTTAAGAAATGGAGTTGGCCCCAAATGCTCTCACATGAAATTTGAATTTCTAAACTCTTTTATGTCATTCTAACGCAACAATCATGAAGATCATACCTCTGTCACCGTATTATCATTCGCTCTTAGCCGAGATTCGTTACAGATTCGAGAATGCTTAGTACGATTGAGGGGAAAAAATAATTTCCACGCTCTTTCCAATTTATTATTTTTAAGACTGCAATCAAGCACGATTGATTAAAAAGGCGTACTCCCCACAATCACATCACAAGCACCTATCTTGATACCCTTCTTACTACGTCATACTACCCTACGAAATTGACCTTATCGAAAACTCGCCATGGAGGATCCATTAAAAAGCTGCAGATATTATTTTGTTGCCAAACACTTACATGTGAGTCGGTAAGTCAATTACGTATATTTTGGGAGCCTAAGGTTATATTTTCACGCAATCAACTTCACAATAATACAAATAATACTTAACAACGAGACTAAAATATTACACGACTAGAGAAGAAGCCTAATTTTCGACGAAAGCGATGGCAGTACCTCCAATTTGTAGGAAAACGTTTTTGACCCATTGTGCTAATCAAAAAGCAGTACTAATTAAGATTTTAACATTTCAACCTGAATAAAAAAAGTAAAATTTGATAGTTTATTTAAAGTGAGGCCTCGACGAGTAAATTTCTCCAATTTCGAGTGCAATGAAAACACAAATATCGGCAAATGCATTTAGGATTGCGCGCTGTGCCAAATGCATACTCCCGTCGATGGAAGCGGAATAGATTTCCAGGGTAGAGCTCTTGGCTTTCAATGAATTCCAGGAGCAATTCCATGCCTATTTCTGACTTTCATGGGGTAAACTCAAGAGTCAGAAATAACGAAATTTAATCTGAAACGTAATTTCTATCTCCGTTCCCTCAAAGAAAAGTATTTCTCTGGCAGGCGTCTGGCGGCTTATATTATTGCTTTTTTCGTAACAGGAAAACAATTTTGGCTTAGCAACCCGCTCTTAATTTTCGTAACGATAGTTACAAACCTGGACCCTTACTCCCTTGTTGTCTAGGTATGGCGGCAAAAGAGGGCATTCAATGAACACTTTATGTCTTCGGGCATTACTTAGGCTATAATACCAAGAAATAAACATTAGCAACACAGTAATTGCGCCTATAGCGTGAAGGTGTATCCTGCATGGAACGCCTCACACGCATAGAGCTTTGGGCTATAATATTTGCTTGAACTTGTGATTGGCGCGAGCTCACACCAAAGATTTTCACACCAATTTGCGCGTCGAAAAAGAGCCTAATTACGGATTTCTATGAAATTAGATAAATACAGGTAAGTCTAATCATGCGACTTTTAATATTCTATGTTACTGCGTAGGTTTCCGCGGTGTCGAGATTCCAAAATCTCCATTGTTCCGGTACTATCGCGTCTGGTTTTCCATTGTAGTCTTCGACCTGAAGACGCTAGCAGCAGCGCTGGATAAACTGTTGTCATTAACAAACGACCAGACGCGGTAGCACTGGAAGAATGGAGATTTTAATATGCTAATATAAGCACAACGCCCAAGAACAGACACGAATGCTTTCAAGTGAAAGCCCACACTTCTTGAATGCCTATTACAAATTGTATAGTCCCATATTTATCCTATCCCTGGAATTTACGCCCATACGCCCATACGGGATAAAACACACTACGGCTTATATTCCAATTACTGCACAATACCTGATTTCGGCTGGAAAACCGTTTCCCAACCTATCTCGTGCACAAGCTTGAGAACCCTAATTTTGCGATTAAAACCTTCAAAAATGAAGCTAGATCCATTTACTCCGCTCCATACATTCCTTTCGACATCCTATCTAGATTTTTTCCTCTTACGTAGCTTGTGCCGCAGCGACAAAGCCTGAAAGTAAATTCCATTGTAGTCGGTCCTCGATGGCAACCATTTCAGTAGACGGTCTACGGATCTCGCCAAAATAAAAACAACCATGGGCAAGAGAGAGAAAAAAAGCGAGTGGTAGTAAGGGATCAAATGGAGGTGTGGACGCGTCGAACGACTCCGAGGCGGACAAAGAGATGGTCCAATGGAGCAGGCTTACCAAGGATTTTTCTCTGCAAAGTGCAAGTGTATAGAGGTTTTGAAGTTCCTCCCTTACTTACAGCTGGTAAGGAACAAAGATGAAAGTGAACAGCGAACATCGATGCGAGATAGAGCGAGGTATCGCATGCCCAGAGAGCGGAGTGGGCACCTGAAAGAAAAAAAGTGTCGTCCCTGTCGGAGAGGGAATTTCACTTTTGGCTTCGGCCACCAGCGGGAGCGAAAATTCAATCCGCAAGCACGGGAGGTAGAGAGGACATTTTCTCCAGAAGCCAGCGAAAAGCAGTCGTTGGAAATATCTCCCCGAGTCATACATTTTTACTGCGTCGCGAAACAGAGTCGGCTGCTCGGTGAATGGAGTTAAGTTCAACGAGCGGGAGTCGACAAAGGGAGACGAAAACTCCGTCAGCCGCGAGAAAGAGAAGCCACATAAAGATGGGAATAAAATAAGGGGTTAATCCCACTCTTTCCATTCAAATCGGTTGAAGAGTGGAGAGAACTCGTGGACCAGGTGACTGTGGCGGAAATTTTCAGCAAAGGCAAAGAACGAGCGTTTTTTTTTTCCCTCACCACCCCTTAGTGGGGGGGAACGAATTGAAAATACCCACGAACGCAAATAGATGTGAAGAGAGACACTCTCATTCTTGGAGCGATTCTCAAAAGAGTCTCCTGGCCATTGCGGGAACGAAGTCAAATTGATTATGCCAACTTTTTCAGATGGTTTGGAAAAGTAAGAATTCTATGTTTACGTTCCCACGCAATCGGAAAGCAAAACGGCTGGCAGCGCAAGAGTGGTTCGTTATCATGAAGAATCTTGGATGGCAATTTTATAAACCTATAGGAGAAGCCGGTTGCGGTACCATTTTCAGATATGCTTGCGCGCCGAACATGCTGTCTTCAGTGACCAAATTTCAGTAATAAATTATATTATATATTACCATTCAACAATAGTTCAGTGACCAAATTTCAGTAATAAATTATTACCCCAAATCTAAGCTAAACCCTCTCTCCTAATACGCATTACAATTTTTTGAAGTATTGAGGGAAAGAAAAGATCTATTCCTTCCGTGCGGATTTTGCTAATCTTAGCGACCATAGTTTTCACATTCTACGTCATCTTCAGATCCCAAAACACATGCCGATATAGATTTGATTCACGTAATTTTTCCTTTCACATCATTGATAAATTTTGATTTATCCATGAAATCTTACAATTTGCGTTACAATATGCCATTCAACTCACTGAAGGCGATGACTAGTTAGCCATCAAACGCCAGTTATGCCAAACCATCTCAATTGGTTGTGTAAAACTTCACCCAGACCGTAAGTCAGGAAAGCGTTAAGTCTTACGTGTGTTACGATTTTTAATACCTATTAATAGCCCGCATAAAAGCATGTGATTCTAGAATTTTTATAAAAATGTGAATTACTGTCTCTTTCCTACTATCTAACGACTTTTCGACTATCTCGATTAATTATCAGGGTAGTGCAATTCCCACCCAAGCGGAATACGAACCTGCGACCGAGTCACTTGTTATATGATATCAAGATAAGACTACCATGCTGCTATCGGGTCCAGCATTGTTTCGACCATGAATATTACAAAAGAGGAATCATAAGCCGGCCTATAGATGTCCTTTCACCGACCGCACATTCAAATGGCTTTTGCGAAAGTCGCCACTCGCGTCCCTGCCGGGCAAAGCGATTCGAATTTCATGCGGAAATGAGTTACACTTAGTGGTGTAAACAGAAATTGACAGCCGTGATGATGTTATATATCAAATTTATCACTCTAAATGCTATTCAGCGCAATTGCAGATACTTTACTGCAAAATATATGAAACTGGGTGGAATGAAAAACACTCATCGCCGAGCTGCGTGAAATACATTCCTCATTCATAATATATTGCGTTCTTTAATGTGTAAACATAGATTATTCGTGAGCGGCGATACCATAGGGTGAAATTACACATGATTTCATATACCAAAATTTGATTTTGAAACATATATATCCCATAGCTTTTGTCATTCCCTTAACCTCTTTTATGGTGTTCTAAATCCTAAAACCCTGAAATTCCACAGTAAAAGACAAAACTCCTCTCACACACCAACTCAAAGAACCTACTGAAAATATCTACCGCAAAAAAATGGAAGAAACTGGCAATGTGTTTGGTCAAGAAAATATGCTGCTTCGGTGAAATCGAAGAATCATGAAATTTTTTACGGATTACACAAAATTCAGCACAACACATTTGAAAATTGAAAAATATTACGTTTTTAATGGTTTGCATTCACAGATTCGTAAAATAAATGGTACTTTCGTAAAATAAAATAAGCGGTACTTTCAAAATAATCATGAAACTGAAATTTCACCTGTAACTCATTATTTTTGGGGCTTTATAGTTTTGATGAACGAGGTTTCATGGCTTTTGATTCATCCATTGGGTTGACCAAACGATTTTATGCCCCCATAACATATTATGGAAATGTATCATTAGATATGATACTATGAATTCTATTACGCCAAAATTATAAAATGAGAGTCTCAAAATTCATGAGTAACTGGTGAATTTTTTATTTATTTATAACACACAGATTAAAGCATTCGTAAATCATACCTAATATACTACGTTCCTAAATCGCTATACATCAATTATTCGTGAGTGCTAATAACCTAGAGTGGAATTATACATGAGCTCAGAAAACAATGAAGCTGAAGAAATTTAAACATTGACATCCCTAATTGTTTGTCACCGGCTTCATCTCTTTTATGGTGTTTTCAAGTCTAAAATCTACAACCCACCCAGAAAGCGACCAACATTTACTCACTAGTAAACCCACCAGAAAACCTCGTATCAAATCAGAAGCTGGCGATGAGTTTGGTCAAGGAAACGGGTCAAATGAAAATGGGTGCTTCGGTGAAAACGACAAATCGTTCGATTCTTCGGGCTACAATCAATCGAGCGCAATGGGTTTGAAAACTGTAAAAACACGCATTTCACTCACGTAACTCGCCTTTTCTTTAAACGTTCACATAGCGATCTTTTCAAAAGCTCCTTCCTCTTTGATATTTCTAATTCTCTTCCTGATGTATCGTATCGTAAAAATGTCTCATTGTCAGTATCAGCGAAAGGTCCTTGAACACCAGCCTAATGGGTCGGCTTACGGGGCAGTACACCGCCTGCATGGATGCTAACGCAGGCTTAGAGCACAAAAGCACTAAAACAAATGATTAACCAGTAAAAGTTGCTCCTTGAAACTAAAAGTAAAAGAAGAGCACTAAATATTTCTTTAATGAAAACAATATAAATTTGTGAAGAAAAGAGCCTCCATAAAATAAACCCTCCGAAACAGCTCTCCAATTCGATGAAATGTTCTTTCCTGCTTTAGAGATTAGGGGATCGGAATGGTCTTTCTAAGGTAGTTATGGAACTATTTCCGCGAAATATTAAGTTCTTTATGATAACGTTAAACATGGTTGAATGGTAAGGGTCTTTTCATTTTGTATATTCGAGACTCAAATGACCGATGGCGGCGCTGCTGTCAGTGACGTCAATTTCCAATATGGCCGCCAGAGTGATGGTAAAATCAAAACAATCGTAAAGCATTGGGGTACGGAGAGAACATAAACCATAATATAAAGAGCTAATAAGATAGATTTATTATTTTAAAACCTTCATACGGTGTATTTCTCGGCTTTTTTCGTCCGTATGAAGATCTAGAACTAAAGAAAACTGCTTGTCGACGTAACTAAAGGTGTTTATAATGTACCTAAGCATTACGACTCAGGTTTGATTCTCGACTTCCGTTCATCGGACTCGTATTGCGTTACTTTCTAGTCATTTCTATGGAATACACCACAAAAGAACTTCATAGTATTTTATACACAGTCTGCCGCTTCAATACATGGAATCATAATCCATCTCAAGCTATTTTCGTGCTGTATTTGGGTGCCACAGCCGTCTGCTTCACTGATGTGGATTGCTGTGTTCACCTTTATTATTATCATATTTCCGGATAAGAAATGAACTAAATAGTTATGTGATGTGATTTACCATTGGGAAATGAAATTGTTTGGTATGATTTAGAAATTTAAGGACGACTAAATGAGACGATAGTTCTTCATTCTTTATCCCCATGTTGAAGTATGCAAATACTAGTAACTGAACAGCAAGGTTTCAGATAAATAATGTCTACTACTACTAATTTAGCTATATTTAATAATTTTATTAATAAATCCTCAGATGAAAATATACAAGTTGGTGTAATTTGCAAAAGGCTCGTATGTATGTTTGGTTTTATAAATCGTCTGCTTTGAGTTACAAAAACACATTCATTTGTTCAAAGTATTGCATTCAGAACTGGTATGCTCTATTCTCGAATTTAACATAGTTATATGGCATCCTTGTTATCAAGTGTAAATGGTTACAACTGAAAGGGTACAAAGCAAATTTTAAACTACTATGGTGGATTCAATACTAAACATACCCCATACAGATAAACAATGCATATTTTGGATATCCAACCGCTGATGGTTAGAAGGAAACTGAATGACCTGATATTTTTACATGAATTATGTCATAGTATGATATGTTGTACTTGTGTGAATCGAGTTTTAATCGTTCGGTTGCCTCAGAAAGGAATTGCAATATTATCTTTGCAATGTTATTAACACTAGGTTATGGTTATTTCACAGAGCATCACATGAAATTGGCTGGATTTTGAATTTAAATTTGGTGTCACAGTTAAATAATAATCCATTGAATGAGTTACTGTAACTGTCTACGGGGAAAGGAATTTGGGCACTAAGTTTCTTTTCCCACTATTACATTTCAAAGTCGAAATGAAACTTGAAATTGCCTTGAATTGGTGAAAGTCGTCCATTTCTTGTCTGAAAGCAGTATGTTCTGTGTATGACTTCGAACTGACTACTGAATTGACCCCTGGAATCAATCAAAATAGGATAATAATGTTTACCATAATGCATATATTACTAATTTACATCGTGAGACGCTGTTAAAAACCGTTCTTTCAACGGCACAGTAGCTTCATCCTCCTTGCAATTGATACTTAACGTCAATCTTGAGTTACTATACTCAGCAACTTCAGGTAAATTGTTCAATAGTACATCGCGCACAGAAGAAAAAAACACATTTATCAGACTAACACGGGCAAATACCATCCCGCTTATAATAATGGCAATGTAAATATTGATTATGTTATATTGAAAATCTCGAAAACAGCGATCACGGATATCGGATACTTTGATGCATTGGATGTAAGCTATTTTTCTAATTTTTCTGCGTAACCTCACAAATGAACGATTTTCAATTGAAATAACACTATATTAATAGCTATGACATATAAAACCAACGTATCTCCATTAAAATCGTCCTAAGCAAGAGCTTACTGCTCCTACCTACGTGCGGGAATGAACAGCCGTCGCCTCGCTTTGAAACGATTCCACTTGTGCTGCAGTTATTACAGGGTCGTAGAATGAAATAATATTTAACCTCAAGTAATGGTAATAATTGTTTTGAAACCAAAAGGTAGGTATCACACCGTAACTAGTCTATAAAACAGTGTAAAGGTCTCATACACACTATTCCTCATTGCACTACCGCGTCATGACCATCGTTCCTCTGTTTCGAGCGTTCTCCGCCAGGTGGTGTCTCCCTTGGCTGGAATCGCGAATTTCACTATGTTTGGATTAACGTTTATATTGTATTACTTGTATATGTGTATTTATATATAATTGTATCCAGTGGCGCCGACTCCATGGCGCTTGAGGGGGCCCGATCCCCCTCAAAAATTCGTTATGGGTGAGAGGAAAAAATGTGTCAGGCTTGCCGATTTCCTCCGGACTGTCCATATATTATTATTATTATAGTATTCTACCGATTCGATATTCGAATTATTAGGGCTCTAATTTTTATCATATGACTCTTCCATAATGCTTGCAAAACTTAAAACTCACTACTTATAAAATTTCCGTGGGCATGATCTCCGGTTTGCCCCCCCCCCCCCAATATTTTTTTTAAGTCGGCATCCCTGATTGTATCTACGTTACCACCCGACCGAATCGTCGACTTGAAACTGTACTTTCAAAATAATAATAATAAATTGAAAATGAAAATATTGTAAAGAGCACTACGAAATCAATTATTAAAAAATTCTATTCATTTCTCAATGTTCAATTTTTAAGCTTCCGTTAACATAAAGAACACACTATTCACGCGATACTCACAGTACGGCAAATGCGTGTCAAAACTTATTGTATTGTCAACTGGCTGGTTTTTGTGAATATAGTTAAAGGGGACAGCTTCTGTGATTGCCAGCGGCGCTACAAGTGCTGAGAAAGAGGTTTCGGGTGCGCCGACAACTTAGTTCATGAGCCTCGCTCACAGCCTAAACACTGACCTAAACACTGACCATGGACCAATGGTCAGTGACCATTATATCCTTGATGTAATTAAGATCATATGAAAAAATAGAGCAATCAGGCATTCAAAATATTATTTCTTACATTTTATTTACTAAGCCATTGAGCTTTAAAAGCAGTATGACATGGCGAATAATACCCGATATTACCCGACAGGAAGGTTTTATTCAATAGCAAAAAGTGATTTAAGTAATGGATATTAAACCAAAAAGCCTAGGGAGGGGTAATAGCGATAAACGTTAAGGTTTTGTTGATGTATTTTTATAACTGTACGCACGATCCTTAACGTAGAACATATCATTTAACTTGAAGCACCATGGAAACATAATTTATTTAGGATTAGTCTTCATTGGGGAGTGTGGTAGCCGAGTGGATTGAGCATTTGGGTGCTATCGAGGGGTCCCGGGTTCAAACCTCAAGTGAAACCTTCGGACACCCCCAAACAACTGATGCCCTGATAGTACGAAATTCTCTCTCATTCAGCCCAGTAGAGGGTGAGTTCTACCCTCATATAACCAAACCATTCACCAACAATCAACGAATCGATCTAAAAAATTTCAATCGTCACACCATGGCCGGAGTTTAGGGGGGTCAAGGAGGTGCCTGAACCCCGAAACTTAATTTGTCCACGGTAATTTGTCCGGAAAAAGGATATTAAACCTAAATATTCAAGTACCATGAAAACAAAAACATCAAAAGCTTAAATAAATTTTAGTTTAAGAGAGTACTTAAACTGCTGTTCTGAGGAGGGTCCTGGAGTTTCTCCCGTTTCACTGGAGGGCATTCCGTAGCCCATGAACCCCCGGCAGGATTGCTGGCCCCCCTAACATAAAACTCTACAAACTCCGCCCATGATGTGAATTTCGCACGACTTCGGTCTAGTCAGGGGTGAGCTCTACCCTCACATAACCACACCAACATTCGGGTTCAATAACTGAGTGAGTGAGTTTGAAAACTCCATTGAATTTGAATGTGTAATTAAGCTGCCACAAAAATGCGTCAAGCGTTCACCATTCCCCATACAAGGCAAAGAATCGATCTAAGAATTACAACTCTGCGCAACACTCCGCTGAAATATCACTTTTTTGTAATAAACTCAAGTTTCTAGCCGAATTTGCTGTCTACTCAGAGTATCTCATTTATTTATTTGTTGGATACCAAAAATAAAGATAGAGTCAGGAGGTATATTCTGCATAAGGGCTAAGGGAGGTTTCGAGGACTTGGCGCTTGTTCGAGGGCGATGGGGTGTAATCCAAAATGGGTTGTCAACAATTCAATATGGTGGAGTTAAAAGAATTTGAAAAACGAGTCCGCAATGATTACAAAGTGGTCAAAAATGGGGTTTACTTTAAGTCTTTTCCGATGTTTTTATTGCCAATGAAGAATGGGGCACGTAGGAATTTTCACTCACCGTGTTTACACCTGGCAGCACGTGTCTAAGGTTTTGACCCGTGGTTGAATAGTGCCGCGGTCTTCCACACGCGGCCAACGAGAACACAACCGCTCAGGAGGGCAACAACAACACAGTGGAAGCAGCCGGGAAAAACACACTCTCCCTTCTCGGGATCACCACTCACACGTTCGAATCGAACACCAGCGCAATTGATCGCCGACTGTGGCTGCAGGCGCAGGAGGGAGACGGGACGGCGGGATGATATAGTGGAGGAGGAAGGGGTGGAGTGGAGGGGTAGGGGCGAGGACGCAGCCCTGCAGGAAGGGGAAACGAGCGGAAGACTTGTTGCCATGTTGTCATGGGAAAGAGCCCCTGAGAAATTAAACCCATTCATTGTGTTAATCAGTAAGTTGTCGCAGTGGTACTTGACAAAAAAGTTACAAATCCGTGTAACATATTTCATGAAACATTGTGTTTTAAAACAAAAATTCGTGTGATAGAAATGAGATCTACATTTGAAAATCATGCGAGAATTAAATGTGTGGGTATGTTTTCATGTACCGAAATTTTTAGAATTCAAGCACTCCCCGCTCAATATATTCCAATCTCCCTGGGCTAGAAATGCCTCAAACCCAAGGTGAAGCATTTAAACCTCAAACATAAAATCCTCATCGCTGAGGTGGACCAGGGAATGTATTAGGCCCCCCATACAATGAATGTGTAAAATTCACACCCCCCTGGCTTATTCATCAGGGCTGAGCTCTACAATCACCTATCGTAACTAACCTTGTGGTTGTACAATTGAATGAGTGTATGACTAGGATAGGGTGACAATGGGATGAGATGGGAGCGAGGCCACGGAATATGTTCACCGTGGTATGAGAACGGCACCACGCCAAGGAAAGGGCTATGACCAGAGAGAGATGTTCGCAGAAGAAATGTTCAGACCGATCGATGCTCAGACCGTTCAGGAATGGATTTGAGAGATTATATACGATAAAACTACCGATTGTATATTTTTCCTTTCACCAAAAATTCTATATTATTTTGTGCACAACAACACTAGTAATTTCAAAAAATATTAATAGACCTATGCCTAGACCCTTACGTAGACATACACACAAAGTAACGCTGACCATAAATAATTCATCAGCTAGCCGCCTGCTTCGATCGTGAACAATATCCTCGGCCATCAGGATCGCCGACCCTAATCACTCCAAGGCGCTCGTTCACGAGGCAAAAAACTATCATTACATCAACCAACCTCTTCTCGTTTCCCTTCACATCTCCCGACTGGATGAAGACAATCACTATCTCCACTCCGCCAAAGCATGGACGAAATGACGACCGCTTACTATGCTTTCCCTTTCAATCTCCAGACACAAAGAGCACATTTGAAAGAAAATAAATTCCCCAAGGCCGTACTCTTTGCTGGAAAAAGGTGGGGGGCGGGAAGTTGCAGGGCTGACAGTGGG
Organism: Ischnura elegans; assembly: GCF_921293095.1. Classification (NCBI taxonomy): domain Eukaryota; kingdom Metazoa; phylum Arthropoda; class Insecta; order Odonata; family Coenagrionidae; genus Ischnura; species Ischnura elegans. The sequence continues at coordinate 9,853,347 of NW_025791658.1, read as the reverse complement.
GTAATGCACGAAAATTAAGCTAAAACGGAGAAACTGAGTGTATTTGAGACAATCGCGGAAATTTGTTCCTCAAAACAAATCTGAGAGGTGAGTGAGTGAGCTGCGAGATTGTTTTGTTTCATAGTGTTTTAGCTTAATTTTCGCGTATTGCCCCACTGTCAGCCCTGCAACTTCCCACCCCCCACCGAACGAAAATTAAGAGTACGGCCTTGGGGAATTTATTTTCCGTCGGCTATTCAACGGCCGTAGATCGTTCAATCACCAATACAAAGAGCAAGTAATTATTTTAAAATCGGTACGAATGCAAACGAGCCCGCGTAATGAACACAAGATCTCAATTTCTGCATCAAATGGTTAAATAGCTCGAAATCAACTGGAAAGATGTTGGATGAATGAAATATCTCCAGGATGTTTGGCAGGGGGAGGCCAATCACCAAAATGCTTTAATTTTCACGGAAGATAGAGAGAGGGATTATCCCATTTTAATGCTGGCAAAATCGTGTTCTAATTTGTTTCCATCGAATCCTTGTTCACTCAGTTTCATCTGAAAGCCTCGTTTCAACTGCAAGAGAACAATAATTCCCTCTCTAATAATCTCTTCGAAGACTTTACCATTGACTTTGGAATCCAATGCCCATTTAGATTCTTCATTTCAATTACAAGTGACTTGACATTGATATGTTAAGTTTAAACAGAGGATAAGCCTACATTCTGCTCAATCGCCAAAAAGAGTTACAGTTCTTGATCAGATAACATTCCCATACTCCTGACCACCTGAGTTGACCAAACTTTTCATTATACACCTGGAACATTCTTTCGGTTTCTACAAAACCAATGATCAATTATATGATTAAATATGTTATTATATGGGCATTACTAATTCCTATTGTTGCAACTCTTTTCGTAAGGTCTGAGAATGAACTTCAGCATTGCACCTTATTCTTTTTGAACGATTTTTACAGGTGACTTTCACTTCGTCAAACAACGTAGGTACGCATTGATATATTTTTCGTATCGATTCATTTGAATTTAGTGCCGTGATATTTTAGAGGCTACCATCTTCAGGTCCAGCAGAATTGACAGGGCCAAATTCATCGTGCACTTGGACATATTCAAACGATTAATTAACCACATCAATCCGATTAATTAATATCTACATCTACATAATAACCCGCAAGCCGCATAAAAGCCGTAAGGGAGGGGTAGGGTGTTGCTTATTCCCCCCCCCCTCCCGGAGGGGGTTTTAGGACACTAGCCGTTTACAAATAAAAGCATAAACACACCTTGGTAATACCTGCCCTTTCAACGGCATAAACAGCCAAAAACTACATAAAGAATCCAAAAACTAGTGATTTGGACGCATTGAATGGAACAATCTATATAGACGAACACAATTGAACCAAATATATCGCGAGCTTCAGAGGTATTCGGCGCGAACCCACACGGTTACCGTATTGCTATTATTCTGCAGACTCGTGATATTTGGCGATTCATTTTCATCCAAAGTTTACTTTAATATCTTCACATCACTCTCATTCATAGGAACGTTCATATGTTTAACCCTATATTCACTTTTAATTCTTTTTTCTGCCAGCGTCAGTTTTAAATCATCAACAACATGACAAATAACTGAGGTAGAGCAGGAAGTTGACATGGCTATGGGTCAAGATGTGGCGTCTTAATCAAGAAACTCTCGACCTGAGCAACATGTCACTTCATTATTATAATCCGTTCACATTTTCACTTGCTCTTGTCTCTTTTGAATTCCGTGAATAATGTTCATTTTGAGATGCACGCATTTAACTATTGAGATAAAAAATACACACCGGGTAACAGCAATATTACAACAAATGTTTCAGGACAGTAGAATCACGACGTCGTTTTCCCGCGATAGTTGCTCACCTATTCGCTTAAATTAAATTTGACGATTTTAAAATGAGAATCACTAATCAAATTCAACAGGAACATAACGTTTCTCGCTATCTCATTAACATTCCTGTGGACGATATCATCACTAAAGAATTTCAGTATCATATGCACAACAATGTGAAAAAGAACCTTTTGCAAAAACTGCAATGATTACATGCCATTATAGTATTCGTAAATGAGAATTAAACAGACTAAAGAAAGGTAAACTTTAAACAAAATGCGCCCCAGATATTAACTGTTTGAACACCCTTCCCCTTACCTCTCCTTTCCGGGAGGATATACAACAATTACATAGACGCTTATTAAATCTACAGGAATGCTTAAATGATACTTGGGTACCGCGGACGGCATTCTTATATTAACAGAATATTTCTCGATTGTTGTCACAGAATCAAAAGTTAAAAATATGCGTGGTTTCGACACGTAGCGTGTGGGAAACCACGTTTTCTTCCAAGCAGCAACCTCAGGAAATTATAGGGATACATTTTTACTATGAAACTACCGATTATCTGGACATCATATTCCTCCGGTCACCTCTCAGAAGGATTTAGGGGTTATTTTTGACTCTAAGCTGCTCTTTCGTGAGCACATTAAATCCATTTCCACCCGCGCTATGTCTTTGGTGGGTATGATGTATCGCCATAGTGAGGTGTTGGATTTAATTGCTCTACGCACCTTCTTCCTTTCCTGTGTCTCTCCGGTCCTAGAATACTGCAGCCAAATCTGGTCTTCGGCCCCACCTTCTTCATTAAAGCTCCTGGAACGTCCATTGAATTTTTTCCTTTCTGTTGTCCGCTACCGCCACTTGCCTTTTCGTAACTTCTCCCTCAATAAGATTAGATCCTCTCTTGGCATTTCTACTTTAGCTGATCGCCGTATCCTCAATGACCGGAGACTCTTTTTAAATATCATCAATGGCAAATACAGGTCATCAGACCTTCTTTCTTTTTTTCCGCTTCGTGTTCCTTCGCGCACGACGAGGTCGAGTGACCTATTTCATTGTTTCACCCCCCGCCTTTCTGTTTCTAAACGTTCTTTTCTATTCAGACTTCCTTCTTCCATTAACTCATATGCCAAATGTGTTCCAAATTTTGATCCTTTTTTTCATCCCACACCCAACTTGCACCATCACTATCGTAATTTTCCCCCTATTCCTCGCCCCACCTGATGACTATTCTTTGTTATTATTTGTAATTACTGTTGAATTTTTTTTGTTTTTGTTGGTTACGTTGCTTAATGTTATGTAATTATTTCTCCTGTTATTGTAGTCCTCTGTAATTGGCCTCGTGCTGTTTTTGGACTAAATAAATAAATAAATAAATAAATAAACACAAAAATATTTCAATTTTATGGCATTACACAGGATCCCAGTATTTGATTAAAATCTAGTTTTCTCTTCTTGACTATATCATCTAGTCTTAAAGCTCAACGGAATGAAATGAAACTTTCCAGCTAATATATATCCCTTAGAACCTGCAACTGCAACTTCTGAGGTGTTATGGGTCATGATTTCTCATTAGCTAAGAAATTACGCTGATTTGGTGAAATTCTTTCCTCACCCACGCCTTAGTGACCCCAACATCCACGGGGTGTTTCCCGTCCGCCCACCCTCTCTCCGTATTGTGTTTGACCGTTTTCTTTCGCTGGCAATTTCCTCCCTTGTACCGCTTGTACCCCCGCTAACTTTCACTCCGTCTCTGCCAACCCAAAGGGACCCCCCACCTCCGCCTCTTTGCCGGCGTCGCTGCTTACTCCTCTCACTTTCCAAGGACATGCGGCGTCTTTCTACCCTAACCCCCCCTTTTTTCACTCTTCTCAACAACCCCTCCTCCCGTTTTGCTATGGTTCTTCCCCACGTGCCGTCACTTAACAGTTATGACAGGAACCTACCTTCCTTCCAACGTGGGTTCCCCACATCCCGTAGTCTTTATCTTTTCCCACCGTCTCTACTCTGTACGCCCGTTCCCACCCCCCCTCCTCAAAGATGTCAAATACTCTCCTACCCAACTCCTTTCTCAAGGGTATGAAAGGGATCTTCACATATTTTGAAGTGTCTTGTTCCAGATGATTGCTCATTGTCAGTGAGCCGAAATGCGTTGAAAATTCTTGAGGAAAAGTGCTTTAATCTTTTATTTATTTAAATATGTCTACCTTCCACCAATTACAGGCTGAAACTGTTGAAATTAATCAGTGATTAAATAAATTCCAATTGCAGCCCAAATGTAGTTTAAATACAAACGCTAAATAAGGCTGACTTACATTCAGGGATATGCGAACTAACCTTTTCAAGAGAAATGTATTTCTCTTATATAAGTAAAGTATATTTATTAAAAGTATATAAGATTTTTATGATTAATGTCGCATAGGTTATGGTATTATTTACTGGTTATAATTTGTTCCCAGCTCTTCACGGGGATCCACTTGGGGCCGGGACCCCCAGCGGCGCGAAGTCTGTGGGGCCTTTATCGCCGCCACTGACTGCTCTGTTTTTCGACCCGAAGGCTGATAGGGAAAGTTAATAGTGGAGCTCATCCCTGACTAGCAACAGTGAGAATTTCACACATTCACGTCAGAGGCCGCCGAATATTTCCCGAAGCTACCCTACACCAAGAAAATCATAGTTGGACATGGCCAAAGCCGACGCCCGAGATTAGAACCACGAAATATTCGGTCAGCAGCCAATATCCAACCCTTAGCTAACATCCTGTCCTAACACCATTTAACAATGAGAAACACATTTTGGCTCGCCTCCATGCAACTACTCAATTAAGCCAGGAATCCACATCTTGTACCACGGCGCGAATGCATCCAGTTATTTGCTTTTTAAGATATGTTTAACACTGAAAGAGGGAATATATATGTAAGAATAGAGGAACCCCAAACGGTCAGTGCAAGAGGCGCGGGCGAAAATTGTTTCCGCAGTCCCTTACTCCCATTGTTCCACTTCGAGGTGGCGGAGTTTAATTCCGCTCACCAGTTCCGCCCATCGGGATTTGAAGCTTCGCTCTGCGCGAGGAGAGTGAGCCGTTCCTCGGGAGCGTAAATTACGAGTCTATTGCGCAGATGGGAGTCCTAACCGGGGAAGAGCGTGGCCGTGAGGAGAGGTAAAGAATCCATTGCACTTTCGGGGAACCAACTGGCGGGAGTGTCAAACTAACTAGTCAAAGGAGCGGTAATAAATGACACACAGATCCTCTATATTATTTCTACAGTATAGATACCTTCTTCCCAACTTATACGCAACCAAACTGCAAATGAGGTGCCAAAAAGCACAGAATTTATCAGAGAACATGCGACGGCATGACTTACTTCCTAAATGCTGCTATTCTTTCCTAAAATTGGTTTATAGAAATAAAAAATCGATTCCGGCAAGATTGTCCTCATCCCAAGAATACAGCCGTCGGATCCCACCATGCCTTTTAATTTGACTCGCAGACAATTTCCCATTAAGGTTTCCTATGCGATGACTATTAGCAAGGCTCAGGGTCAGACTTTGCAAAGAGCTGGCTTATTCCTGCCTGGCCCTGTATTCAATCATGGCCAACTTTATGTAGCATTCTCTAGGGTAAGATCTTTTCTAAATATTTTTGTAAATATAAAGGAAAACGCTAAAGAAGTATTAACAGAGGATAGTGTAATTACTTCAAATGTTGTGTTTTAAGAAGTCCACTGGCCTCAATTTATACATGAACATTCCAATTACATTTGTACCTAGGACTTTGCCTTTATTTCTACATTTTAAAATTAGAAACGCGCCTATCCCTCAGTGGTCCTGCATTGAAAAGAGCGGGGGAAGGCCGCTGTGAGCGGGCGCATCACGCTCGTATTTACTTAAATAGTGCAGGAGCAATAACAAAACTAATATATGCAAATATATGCATCGGCACACACGGTTTTATGATCCGAATCATGGCTACTTAATTTAGAACAAATGTATCGCAGATATTATTAATTAATATCAATAAATGAAGATTTTAAAAAATTCTGGAAACGTATTGGCTTCATGGGATGAACTATGAATTAGAATGGGGATTAAATTTACGGGAAATGCTATTGTTACTTTGGTTGCAAGCAAAAAATTGGCGATGTGACTTTGTGGAAATACATTTCATTACGAATAAGGCTCGAGCTTTGCACATGTAATTTGTAGTACAATGCATAAGTGTTTAATATTAGCGGCGTTGGTATATTTGAACCAATTAGTCATTTTCATAAACATTACTCTATCAATGTTAGTTCCTCTTGATTCTAAAAAATGATTTTAGTATGATTTTCTGCCAATAGTTTCTCTGACAAATAGATGTGTAAGTTGTATGTTTCTTTAACCCTCTCATAAATGTATTTTTATGTTTCGCTTGTAATTTCCATGCCTCCGTAACTTAACCAACGTTTACTATAATGAATGTCATTAAAAACCTCTGCAAGGATTATTTAATGTTTATTAAATTCCTTTTCATCTTCGTCTTCAAACTAATTAGAAAATATTACATTCAAATTCATGCGGGAGTTACCGGGTCGCCATCTGGATTGTTCTTCTGAAAATGCGTTTTAGACCTATATGATTGATTAAAAAAGCCAATCTTTAATCTCTAGGTTCAATTTTCATTACATTGCACCCATTTAAAATATCAAAAATGGTCATTCTTGCGAGCTTTAGGGAAACATTCAGTTAGGAAATGCCCATAATTCGAGCAAGAATACGATTGGAATTTTGAAAATTCCAATATTTTGTAGTGATTGCTTATCGTTTTCTCTATAGTTCACTAAATATCGTGGAGTATTAAGTTTAAAGTTGACTATGCATGCCTCTGTATTGGCCAAGTTCACGTAACAAGGAAAAAGGGTAAGATGCCAGATGAGAAGAAAGCATTCTATTTCCTTAGGAAAGGTTTAGAGGGAAGAGGGGACCTTTATGTGTGGAAAGGGGAATAGCAAAAGAATGGTCAGAGAGGGAGAGAGAGACTTCCGTCGTTTCCTTTCATTGCCGACGCAGCGTCCGCGCGGTGCTGCCCGCTGGCGGCGGATGGGTTGTACGGGCAAGTGAAGGAAGGGGGCATGGTGTGATGCATTGGCCTGGTAGGACCAGCCCTGCCGCCGCCGCGGTCTTCAGGCGCAGTTCTGTCGCATGACAACGCCTTATGACGCCATCAATATCTCATGGGTCGCGGTAGATGGGATGAGGGCGAATTTCGGGTGGAGAAGATTCAAATGAACGCGGCTGCTGTTGCTCCACTAAATCGTTCTCCTATGCGAACATGAATGTGTTGTATTAATATATTCTAAGAAAAAATCATATTACTATACATAATGCCGCGACAGGGGTTTTACGTCCATACCCAGTTGATTTTTAATCCGAAAAATGTGCTTACAATTAGTACTACCGCATGACGAGTCTGGCGGAAAATCTGGGCGGATTCCAGACCGCCAAAATCATGATTTAAGAGTATTTCTTCTGCGTAACATTATTTTGCAAGGCCGATCGAAATGTGCTTCACCTTACTCTGATCTGAATGCAAAAATGCTCCGTTAAAAGTCTAGCTTAGAAGCTTGACAGTTTCCATTCCGCCAAAATCATGACAAATATTAAAGTCGCACATTTTAGGAACAATTTATTCCATCCTCTCAGGGGCCTTTCTTATTACATAAAGAATGTGCTTAGTACCCAACAAGTAGTCTATCCTAAAATTATAATAGTTTAGAGAGGGTAAAAATCACGATTAATGATGTTATTATACATACAGTGTGCAATTCCGTGCAGTGAGTTTTTCAGAGTTTATTTTATTTATTTCTTGGATTTGACCCACTGATGTTTATCCGAGATACTTACATTCAAAGCTTTACAGCATGACAAGCATATACTAAAAGCAGAGACCATTTCCAGTCACTCAATGTCTCGATTAAGGTACACATTTTAGGCATAATGCCATGCCAAAGGGTTTTCAGATCACCTACCTTTATAACTAAAAAATATGGCGAGCTGGTACTTAATGACAAGTCTAATCTAAAATATGGACGATGCCACTCTATCAAAATTACGATTAATGAAAAAATGTCCATATATGTTTGAAACTTTGCATAAAACTAGCCTTCATAGAAAAAATAAAATTCATAACCATCAGATTTCATTTTGGTTGAAGTTTCATAGCTTGATTTAAATCTATTGCACTGCAGATAAGATAAAGCAATAAATATAGGCATTGCGCGAGGAAAACATGATTATCAGCTAAAATGAAATTGAGATCCAACGGAAGAGACGAAAAAATATTTAAAAATATGCATATCGGTATGAAATGAAAAATGAAAGCCCTCAGCGACATTAGCACGACATTATAATCGGTAAAATTAGAAGAATCATAAATTGACAAATCGGTCTGATATGATATTCCTATACAAATTTTTTGGAAAGATTAATGATTTATTTGATGAAACTATGAATCAGAGTTTAACCTATTTCTCACTAACGCTCACGTGGCTCTATCTAATTTATCGAAATTGTGCGAAAAATCCGGAAAGAAAAAAAGAATTTGCCTTGACCAGAATTCGAACCCAGATACCCCAATATCCATGCGAATGCCTGTGGAAGTTCCCTGTGCAAACTTGACGCCTTAGTAGCTTAACATGCTAAGGCAATCTACCGGAAATCGGCGGGATCCAGGTTCGAATTCTGGTCAAGGCGAATGATATTTTCTGTGGATTATTTGCACTATTTTTGAATTGCGGGTAAGCCCTTTAGGTTATCACCGTGGCTAGTTCTGGTATACTTAAATTATTCGAAGTTCTTTGAAAAATTATAATATCCCGAGTAAATGCGCCAATTATTTTCCCATTTGTTAAGTACGTATCCTCTTCCCAAATTTTGGTTCGAGTACGTCACATTTGATTCTTGTCGTGCACGTACCCATGTCGTGAACACCGGTTATTTACGTGCTCGGATTCTTAAAAAAAGCAAAGCCGGGTAATTTAAAGTGTAAAAATTAATGATCATATCTGTATCATATCTGTAAGTGTAATATTACATTTTTCTTTGCCATCACGACAGAAAATGAATTACGGAAGGTTTCCCGCTCTCATCCATATTCTTGTCATCTTCTTTCAAGAAACTCCCTCCCTCTCTCTCTACCTCTCCAGCTTAAAAATCCGTGAAGATGGAATGGAACAACTGAAATCGAGGAAAATCTCGAAACCGATTACAAGGGCTAACACAGTGTTGTGAAATTTTAATATGTATTGAAAGGGACTGATAATGACGCGGCAGAATCTCCTGGAAGAATTAAAAACTAAATCGTTGGTTGGATGCTTATTGCACATAAGTACTTCAAAAAAGGCTGAGAGCCAAATTGTAGCAATACCAATAGGTACGCATTTTATAATTTTTTTCCAATTCAAGTTGGAGAATTAAAATGGTGCTTCCGAAACACTTGGATGTTTCTCTGGTTTGGAGCCGAGTGGAAGACATAAACCAGAGGCTTCGTCATTTCTGCACGGACATTTGAGCCTCCTTCGTGGACCTTAGGCCGGCAATCCGATCGTGTCGCATCCCTCTGAACCGTTCGGGAGTCCATTACACGGCCGAGTCGGCTAGTCGTGTAGCGAGTAGCATATTTGAGCACTGTAGGTCATTTTTAGAGTAGAGAGTAGGGCAGATTGTAGATATAATAGTGGGTTGAAAAATAAAAGGGTAAATTCAAAACTTTTCACAGACAAAACTTCTTCCAGAAATGAGAACAGAGTAGTAGAAAGGAAAATCAGCGTTTCAGAATCAGCATTACCGATTTACATTAATACAAGTATTACATTTAAGCACGAGAAGCGTCAGTCGAGCAATACTTTCAAAGGCAGTCAAGGCTCCAGTCATTTTGATAGTGAGACAATAACTCATCCATTTCCATTTATCAGCGGCATAGAGCCTGTGAATAGTCTATTCGACAAAAGCAAATCAGAATTATTCCCGAATCGCAATAATACTACTTCCGAAGTTTTAATCGTGGCTGTGGTTAATTGCCGTAGTTTAAGAAATAAGATTCCCGAATACCACCATTTAATTCATAGTACGAAGTGTAACGTCATTTTAGGAACAGAAAGTTGGCCAACAGATGATGATTCAGACAATGAGATCTTCCCAAAATCGTACACTGCTATTCGGAAAGATAGAATCAATCGAGTTGGGGGCGAAGTTTTTATAGCTGTAAAGAATTAAATCGTCAGCGGAGCGATAACCGTAACTGAGACCAGCGTTGAATCTGTGTGGTGTTTAATTAAATGTCCAAAATTCAAAACTATTTTATTATGTTCGTATTACAGACCACCTAACTCAGACACAACGTCAATGTTGGATTTTCAAAATCAAATAAACAGCGTAGCATCCAAGTATCCTGAAAGAAACTAGGTGGAGATAGTAGATGGAGAGGATAATGTAGGTGGAGATTTCAACGTACATTCTATAGATTGGGAGACTTTTAGCTTCATCCCTGGTGGGAGGGATAAAGTGATCTGCGAGGCTTTATTACACACTTTCACATCTAATTCCTTGTTTCAAATAGCATCTGCGCCAAACGGAGGAGAAAGCATTCTGGAATTATTAGCGACAAATATACCACATCAGGTAATAAACGTTGGCACTGTCGAAGGAATAAGTGACCATAGGGTAGTAACTGCAAAGTTTTCTCTAAATACAGCTGTAAACTTAAAAAAGAGCGCAAAGTTTTCGTTTTTAAAAGAGCTGATTTTGATGGGTTTAAGAGTCATCTGAAAAATGCTTTCCCCGAGTTTCAAGGATCAGTATTAAAGTTAAATGTAGAGAATAATAGAAATATATTGAAATCGCTCAGTCCAAATAAATCACCTGGTCCAGACGAAATCCCTTCTCGCGTATAAAGAGAACTAGCCTCAGAAATTTAACCCTACTTGCAGTTAATATTCAGTAAATCCATCAAATAACACGAAGTACCTAATGACTAGAAAATCGCTAATGTAACGCCAATATTTAAAATTGGAGACAAGGAAGAGCCATCTAATTACAAGCCGATATCTTTAACGTCCATCTCATGCAAAGTCCTTCAACACATCATAGTCAGCTCGGTAATGAAACACCTACTCGCGAAAAACTTATTAATGGTAACTCAACATGGATTCAGGAAAAGCAGATCGTGCGAAACTCAGTTAGCGCTTTTCGCCCACGATATTTTAGTCTCCGGGGAAGACAACATTCAAGTAGACGCGATTTTTCTTGATTTCAAAAAGGCATTTGATAAAGTACCGCACGGAAAGTTAATAATAAAACTGAAATCTTACGGTCTAGACCAGGGGTCTCCAATTAACTAGGCCACGAGGGCCAAATTCCAAGTTCCGTGTCGTCCCGCGGGCCGGATAGGAAATTTGCCGATGATTGAAGTATTCGATACTAACGTCTACTGAAGAATCAGGTGGAGTATTTCTTATTAACGAACAGTTGAAGGCAACTTCGACGTGCAGTACAGCGCTGCATGCTTCTAGCGGCGTCTCACAGAGTTAAACGAGCGAGAATTGCGCGCTACTTGAAACGAGTGCGCGGGCCGGATGAAAGCCCTCCGCGGGCCGGATCCGGCCCGGGGGCCGTAGTTTGGAGACCCCTAGTCTAGACGAAGATGTCATTTCCTGGATAAGAGAATTTTTGAGCGACCGCGTCCAAAGAGTAGCATTAGACGGTGCAGTCTCCACGAGGTTAGAGTCACTTCTGGCGTTCGTCGGGGTAGTGTCATAGGCCCACTCCTATTCCTTCTTTATATATACGACATTGGCGAATTAGTACACAGTAAGTTACGATTATTTGCAGACGACGCTGTAGTTTACAGAGAAATCCGTTCCAGCAAAGATATAGATGAACTAACGAATGACCTTGCTGCTATCCAAGCTTGGTGCGATGCTTGGCAGTTAGAATTAAATTTGGAAAAATGCGTCGTAATGAATTTCTGGAAGAAGAATAACTCCCTACAGCGTAACTATATCATTCGGGGCACCCAGTTAAAGGTAGTTGAATCCGTGAAATATCTAGGGGTTAGACTCAATAATGATCTATCGTGGAATAAATATATTCGAGAAATAACCGGTCAAGCTAATCGTAAATTGGGTTTTGTTAAAAGAATATTAGGAAAGTGCGACGACAAAGTGAGAGAAATTAGCTACTTTTCCCTCGTTAGACCACATTTGGAATACGCTGCCAGTGTTTTGGACCCTCATGAAAAAGGCTTAATAACAGAGCTAGAACACGTGCAAAGAAGAGCTGCCAGGTATGTGAAAGGTGGTTACGATAGTCTTGTTAGTGTAATTGACCTCTTAAATAAACTCGGATGGGAATCTCTGTTGGACCGTAGATTGAAAAATAGACTAAACCTTTTAGATAAATTCAAGAGCAGTGTCTTGTCTGACGAAGTTAACCGTATCTTACGAACGCCAACATACTACGGAAGATCAGATCATATAAATAAAATAAGAGAGATATATTGTAGAACAGACAGATTCCGAATATCGTTTTTTCCACGATCAATAAGAGATTATAACGGCAGCAATAGAACTCGTAAATAGATTGCATGACTTGTAGTGTAGCCTACTAACCTATGCAAAATTTATGCATCCTTCTTAATTCAATTATCATTTCTAACAGCATATAGTTGTATAGTTTGTTAGTATACGGTACGTTTTTTGGACGGTGTGGTGTGCATGTGGGAGTCCAAATGCATGCTGCATGCTGGTGATAGATCACCCCCTGCCAAACACCCTAGAGGTGGCTCGCAGGGTATTATGTAGATGTAGATGAATTGCTTTAAAAATGTGTAGATAAGTACTCTCCTTCATCCTCCGGACGTGATAGTCCAGGAGATTTGTGCTAGTGGATCTTCGCATTTATATTTTTGCCATATATATTTTTGACACTTCTTACTGTTTTACTTGGGATTGTCGCATCCCGACGCCTTCGCCGGGACGTAACGACAATCGCGAGTCGCAAGAGTCGAGTGGCTGCCTCCTGACTCGCGGGTGTGGTCGAGAATCGGGGAAAATGAATAAAATTCCCGCTGGATACTAGTGAGGGTATTTATTGAGAGTAAAATACAAGTCCCCTCTAATTACTCCAGCTCGTCGAGACGCCGGAGAGATCCAGCCCTGCCGACTCCTCTCTCTGGAGAGAACTGCCGACACATCCTCCTCTTGCGTAGATAAAAGGCCAAAGGGCTCTGCTCTTCATCATGATGTTGATAACAGCCCACCGCCCCCCAAAGGCAGGCATGACCAGAAGCAGGGCCATGTGGGGGTGCATGCAACACCTCCCCCTTTTACCAGAGAGAATCTTCCACACGATTCTCTCGACAAACTGCACACATGCCAAGCAGATATACATACATGTTACACACAAAAAAAAACATGAATGCTGGAGTCACTGATACAAAAGTGAAAAAAAATACACACAGTTAAAGCACTAACGTTTTCCCGATTGTGGCGTATTGCTACCACCCGTTCTCGATACTAATTGCTGGCTTGAACCCGGAAGGGGTACCAGCGGTAGATTTACCGTATCAGATGGTGGACTTTGATGCATTTGTTCTGTAGATGTATGCACCTTACTAACAATTTTTGGCTTAAAGATTATACATAAATCTTTACATTCACGGCGTCCCCTGTCATCTGAGTACGGGATCAACCTTTTTAAACAACATTTACAACAACAACAATAAATCATTACAAGTAATATGAGAATCAAAGATACATAAGTAAATGTAGAAATTTTCTTGTGCTCATAGATGTGAGCTTGGTCCCAACTCTCTTTTTCAATTAACTGCTCCACCTCCGAGACCTTTACACTAGCATATTTTAAGTCATCCAAATGCCGAATCAAAGGCGAAAACGGCAAGTTTAATTTTAATCTCGCAAAAGATACTAAATCTTCCTCCGATAAACAGCAATCAAAGGTCAATGAAAGAGGAGGTATTACATCATCCTTGGAATTATTATATTTAAGGTTTATATCACCCTGGAGAATAGCACCAGTGCTATAACCTTTGCAATAGTCATTAAACATTAATTTTCCTGTGCCACTTATGGTAACGTCGTAAGGGTCATCACCCTTACATAGCACGGTGACCTTTTCAGGTCCTGGAGAAACAAATAACCACTCCCTCGATCCTAAACGAGTCCAGAATGTTTTTTCTAACGACACAATTCTTCGATCACAATTTAATGGTATTGAGGAAGCTGATAGAAGCAACTGAGTTTCACAATCATCAAGCACGTGCACAAGTCTTAGTGGGCATGTTTGCTTACACAATCGTGCATTTGCACTCACCAATTTACAATCAGCAAAATCTTCTCTGGAAAGTTTTGTTACATATCTCCCACTTTTATCTAGCAGCAGATACTCTCTCTCCGGCTGGATAAAAATAAACTTCATTGACGTGCCGTTAATCTTAATAGGTAATGGTATTACATGGTACACATTAAATCTTACTAAGTTACTCAAAGGAATTGAAATAACATATCCCAAAACGTGATTAGATAGAAATACATCCAGCTCTAGCATTTTGAGAAGTTTACTTCGGTAAGCCACACTTTGAGGGAAAGGTAGGGTTAGGTCTTTAGGAATGTCTGCCTTGTGCTTGTCAAACATAGTCATTATTTCTTCTGGGCTAATAATTTGTGGCTGCAGCACTCCCTTTTGCGCGTTTATTAGTGAGTCTATCACAACAGTATACTGATAGGAGAGTTCTCCGATGGCTTGACTTAACTGTTGGACATGTTCGTTCCCTGATAAGACCAAAATAATATACTTTGTATGATCAATCAGTTCTCCCGTTGTTTTATCAATATAATTTTCTAACCTTCTCAATCCTTCAGAAAGTATTTTCTCATTTCCCTCGACGTCTATTAATGACTGATTGACAGCTGAAATAGTGGATTTCATGAGAGTTACTTGTTTCTTCACAATAGTTAGAAGGTCCTTATTTTCAGCTTCCAGGTTACCTATTTGCCCTGTATAGTACAATGCATCTGCGTCATCCAGGGTCCCAAAAAGAACTTTACTTACTTCCCCTATAAAATTAAAAAGGCCTCTTCTTCGCCTATCAGGAGATCTCGAACGGGAAGTTAACTGCTCCATTATGTCCTTTAGTTTATAAATTCTATTCAAATCATTTCTCAGTCCATGAAACGTAGTTCGGCACCCAGTCAGATGAATCCACGAAGCATTCTGATATTTCCTGCAGAAGTCTTCAGTTAACGAAGCATAAGTATTTACTACGGCCAAGTTTCCTTCCAGTTGAGTGACATTTACGTAGGTGACTAATTTCCATTCACTACTATACATTTCCGCCTCTCCTTGTGAATCGTAATACAGCCCAGGTGATTGTTTGTACTCTTCTATTCTGTGGTCCTCCCCCTTTCCGATGATCGCGAGACTCAAACAGAGGAAGATGCAGGCTCCCATCTCCATTTTTAGGATCCTGCGGAGGATTAGAAGAATATCTTTAGCCGGTTGGCATGGACTTTCACCTCCGACCCCCTTCTCCTCCTTATCGTAACATTCACTCCGTCCACCCCTGTGACATCATACGGACCGATCCACTGAGAAGATAATTTCTTTGAACGCCCCCTTCTAACGGCTTCGTCATGCAACAGGACCCTATCGCCCACTTTAAATATCTCCAAGTGAGTAGTCCTGTCGTAAATTTCCTTACTTCTTTGTTTTGCTTTTAGTAAGACTTCTCGGGCCCTCATGTGACTACTTTGCATCCTATCCCGCAATTCCTTCACGTAGTCGTCATACGTGTACGAGGGAACTGAGGGGTCCTTTTGCAATATTCCTGGGAGGTTAGCCTTTCTCCCGAACATCAACTCATGCGGAGAGAATCCCGTTGCGCAATGCGGTGTAGTGTTATACACAAAAATGGCGTACTTCACCCACTCTGTCCAATTTGTCTGGTCATCCGAGATGAAATGACGTAAAAACTCTATCAGAGTTCTGTGACTTCGCTCTAGGGCTCCGTTCGATTCTGGATGGTACGCTGAGGTCTTCAACTTTTTTATTCCTAGTAATCGGCATGTATTACTGAATATATCACTTAGAAAATTAGTGCCTTGGTCAGTTAAAATTGTTTGAGGAACACCGTACTTCAAGATGATATTATCCACAAACGCTCTTGCCACTGTGGTTGCATCCTGTTCTTTTACTGGGATTGCTTCCATAAACTTTGACAGCTCGTCTTGAAAAGTGAGCAAATACCTACTTCCGTCATCTGTAACGGGTAGGGGTCCCACGATGTCGAGGCTACATTTTTCAAACACGCATTCAGGCGTAGTGGTTATCTCCAACGGCATCTTAGTTTTCCTCCTAGTGATTTTATTTTTTTGGCAACTCTCGCATCTTTGAATGTATTCTTCTATGTCCTTTTTCATTCCTTTCCAAGCATGATACTGCTTGATTCGTTTGTACGTCTTATTCATTCCTGTGTGTCCCCCGAGAGGTGAGTCATGATATTGCTTCAATATTTCTCTTTTTCTTTCCTCGCATGGATTGGCAACACCATCCGTCTTCTCTTCAGCATCCAAAGAGTAAATTCTACTTAACGCGTCAGCATTAGCATTCTCCGATCCCTTCTTGTATACTACATCGAAATCGTATTCCGCCAATTTGATTCTCCATTTCATCAACCGAGAGCTCGGGTCCTTTACATTGAATACCCAAGTCAGCGGCTTATGATCCGTGACTACGGTGAATCTTTTGCCGTAAAGATAAGGACGGAAGTACTTAACTCCCCATACGATGGCTAGCATTTCCTTCTCCGTCGCGGAGTAATTTACCTCAGCTTTACCGAGCGTACGGCTTGCATAAGCCACGGGCGGATCCTGCCCAATGATGCCTTGAGATAATATAGCCCCCAACGCGTAATTGCTCGCGTCGGTCGTGAGAATGAATGGGCGTGAAAAATCTGGGTATTGAAGAACTGGCTCCGTAATCAAAAGATTTTTCAGTTTTTTAAAAGCATCTTCTTGCTCGTCCTTCCATTCATACTCTGCATCCTTTTTCAATAAATCATGTAGAGGTTTAGCTATCAGTCCAAACCCCGGTATGAAGCGGCGATAATACCCCGCCAATCCAAGAAATTCCTTCAGCCTTTTTACTTTATCCGGCCTGGGGAAATTTTTCACCTTCTCCACAGTCGAGGGATTTGGTTTGACCCCCGTCTCTGAAATCACATGCCCCAAGTAGTTCACTTCCTTGCGAAGAAACTCACATTTTTCCGGCTGCAATTTCAAGTTGTGTTCCCTTAGCCTTTGGAACACTTCTCTCAAGCGCTGATTGTGCGTAACTAGGCTATCTCCATGCACAACTATATCATCTAGGTAAACATAACAGTGTAACCCTTGTAAACCACTCAATACCGTATTCATAAGGCGCTGAAAAGTAGAAGGAGCTCCTTTAAGACCCATCGGCACTCTTTGAAACTCATAGTGAGCTCCTAAGGCACTAAACGCCGTTTTAAATTGGTCCTTCCGATCCAACGGGATTTGGTAGAACCCACTTGCCAAATCTAATGTGCTAAAATATCGTGCCTTTCCCAATTGATCCAAAATGTCTGTAATATTTGGCAATGGATAGGCATCGCCCACCGATTCTTCATTTAATTTTCTGAAATCCACCACTATTCTCCACTTTTTATCTCCCGTAACGTCAGCTTTCTTCGGTATAACGAGTATTGGGGAGTTCCATGCACTTTTACTGGGAGCAATTATCCCCTCTTCTAGCATTTTCTCCATCTGCCTTTTTACCTCTTCCTTTCGAGATTCAGGGAGTCGGTAGGGTCGAGTATTAATGGCTCCTCTTAAATTGGGAGTGGGAATCTCGTGACTCAACGTCTTAGTGTGCGATAACTTGTCTCCAGGCAAATAAAACAAATCTGCGAATTCTTCGCACAATTCAGTGATCACTCTCTTTTCTAGATCACACAGATGCTCTTGCCTTAAGCAACTCCGTAAAACTTCTTTCCTTGACAAATTATTTTCAACATTGCATTGAATTTCTTTCATATCAGTATCCACAGATTCCAACTCATCAGGAACATTGCATTGAATTTCTTTCATATCAGTATCCACAGATTCCAACTCATCAGGAACATTGCATTGAATTTCTTTCATATCAGTATCCACAGATTCCAACTCAACAGGGGAAATCTCTACCTCTTGTTCCTCATCGCTGATATTCAAAATGCTTCCAATGCACTCTCCCATCTTCCCCTCCGTCAAAGCTGATGCTAAGAAGACACCCTCTTTTATCTCTTTCTTGTTTATCACTCCCACCCCCGTGGATGCAGTAGGAATTTTTACTCGCACTTCACTTCGGGAGGGTATAGATATTTTTCTAATCTCCTTAGTTACGTCTTCCATGGATTCTTTTGAGTCAAAGTCCATGAGTAGGCCTCTCATGTAGACCCTTTTTTGTGTACAATAAATCACTGCGCCAAGATCATTCAGGAAGTCCCTACCGAGAATTCCATCTACTTCAAGACGAACATCGGCTCCCTCTATCAAATGAAAACCATGTTGCATCTCCTTCCCTTTCGCCTCCAATAATATGGCCGCTTTCCCTTTTGTCTTGATGGGCTTATCAGTAATGCCTCTTAATAGCAAGTAGTCCTCCGGCCAACACCTGGTTTCCCCCTTCAAGGACTCCATTTTAATAATACTCACATCTGCACCGGTATCAATTAGAAGACGCAAGATGCCTCGTTTGCTCTCTCGACTCTGGAAGGTTATCGTATCGGCTACGTCACAGCGACTCGGCCCTTTCGACAATTTTCTTACTTCCGACAGACGAAAGCTCTTATCTCCTTTCCCATTCAGCGACCGCGAGTTATCATCCATAATTTGACGCGGCTGTGGCGATCCATTTTCGGAGGATTTGGCTCTTGGTCTGCGACAGTCTCTTGAAAAATGGCCTAATCGCCCGCAGTTAAAACATTTCACACTTTCTACCTTTTTTATCTCCTTCTCTTTCATGTTTACCTTCCCTTTAAGGTAGCATTTTTGCGCTGAATGCCCAGGCTTGCCGCAATTTTCACATTTAAAATATCCTTTCATATTCCCTCTTTCTTTCAGTGACAATATGGCACTCTCCTCTTCTAGGGCGACTTCTACCGCAGCAGGCAATAGTATAACTTCTCCCTTACTCCTCACAATTGTTTGTATGCGCTCATTAGCCAGCCCTTGAACAAAGCAAGCTTTCGCGAGATGGTTAACTAAGGCTAAAGCGCCGGCGATCTCTTCCTCTTGAGATACTCGTCTGGCCGCTTCCCTCAATTCCGTTTGCATAGAATCTATGCGATTACCCCAACTTGCAATGCTCTCTGTCGGACCTTGCTTGGAGTTAAACATTGCGCATGCGTAATAGTCTAGGGTACGTCTTGTAGCATAGTTTTCTTCTAAAATAGCTCTCACTTGGGGCCACGTGTGAGCGTGATCTCTGACGAGAATTTTTGAACGAGCATCCCCCGTTATCCGTGCCTTCACGAACTTTAATAATTTGTCATGATCGATCGGATTTACTAACTCGAACACAACGTCCACGTTTTCTAAAAACTCCCGGAGTTCTTTCTTGTTCCCGTCGAATGGCTTATTAACAATCTTTATGGCTTCCGAAATACTGCAGAACGTTCCGCGGCTATCAAGGCCTTCTGAGCTAGTCATCGTTGTGACGGACATTATGACAATTAGCAGACAAACTTAGTAAGGGCGATACAAAGGGCAGAGGAAAGGAATCAGGGTGGCTTACTTACAGTAAAGCCGACTTCTCCTTTGTACTCTCTCTCAGCGCAGCTTCCTCTCTAGACGAACCGCTGCGATGAGGTGATGCCGAAATCTCAGGGGTGGCGGCGACTAGTCGGTAGAGCCTCCCCTCTCAGCGCCTGATGTCCTCTGCTTCTCAGTGAGGCTCTTCGGTGGCCTTCTCAGGTCTCCCTCAGCGCCTGATGTCCTCTGCTTCTCAGTGAGGCTCTTCGGTGGCCTTCTCAGGTCTCCACACTGCGGCCACGACGACGATTCTCGAAAAACCCCACACACCTAACACCAGTTTTAATGTCGCATCCCGACGCCTTCGCCGGGACGTAACGACAATCGCGAGTCGCAAGAGTCGAGTGGCTGCCTCCTGACTCGCGGGTGTGGTCGAGAATCGGGGAAAATGAATAAAATTCCCGCTGGATACTAGTGAGGGTATTTATTGAGAGTAAAATACAAGTCCCCTCTAATTACTCCAGCTCGTCGAGACGCCGGAGAGATCCAGCCCTGCCGACTCCTCTCTCTGGAGAGAACTGCCGACACATCCTCCTCTTGCGTAGATAAAAGGCCAAAGGGCTCTGCTCTTCATCATGATGTTGATAACAGCCCACCGCCCCCCAAAGGCAGGCATGACCAGAAGCAGGGCCATGTGGGGGTGCATGCAACAGGATGAACGAGTATAAACTACTTCATTTCTTCATACTGGTTTAAATGTCCCATTACATCCCTTGCCCCTTTATGGAATGGAGTTAATAATAAATAATTTCATGCGAAGGATTCAATGAATGCAACAATAACAGAAGTGTAACCCACAAAATCTAGGAATATCAACTCAGAACTAAATTTAATCATCATCTCCATTATATTGTTCGTTATTGTATTATTATAAGCCAATAGAAGCAATAGGTTAATCAATATTCAAAGTATGTAGATTGCAAAGAATGCATCATTTATCAAAGGTAAAATTTTCATCTTTATCTAAAATTAACAATTATTCGTTAGGACGCCAAAATTTCATTCATAATCTGGTCCTTAATTGGATATTTTTACGTTGGAGTCCCTCGAATAGTTCACTTGCATGCATAATTGAGCTGTACAGATGCATAATATTTCAAAAGTAGAATCTAGTCCATGATGTCGTCGTATTTTCTCGAGTTTGAATGAGACTTTTATGATAAAGGTTATCAAAAATTCCTGAATTTGTAAAGCTATCCCATGAATCCGAGTCCGCGAGAGAGTAACGGGATGAATCCAAGGTTGAAATATAACAATGAGGGATACTACATGAAAGTAACATCCTGCCGATAAAGGGCCGGTGCATAGACTACATTACAAATTTACTACATTTTTAACTCATTGAGAGCTCGGTCGAGCGTGTGTTGCGACATTGTATCGGAGTTGCGTCCTCTTAATATTCCAAAAGTATGCTGCAAACACTACTCAATCACTCTGCCTGAATCAAGGAATGTTATGCTGTGGTGCAAGCCGAAATCGCCAGCTTGACGAGTTTTACATTGGAGTAGTAGTCGACTTCGTGGTAATCCCTGCCGCATTCTCGTTAGAAGAGCATCGCATCGAGTCCAAATGCATGCTGCATGCTGGTGATTGATCACCCCTGCCAAACACTCTAGAGGTGGCTCGCAGGGTATTATGTAGATGTACATATGTAGATTTTTGAGTATTGCATGCTGTATTTAGAAGAAAAGCCAACACCTGCCATACCTCAGAGCAACAATATGCAAGAAATGTCCAGGTTCATCGAGTCAAAATGCTGTGACCAAGATTGAAACCCCTCGTTTAGTATTGATATGGAATAATTAGGAGAAATTCGGACGTGAAAGTGCTCAAGAAAAAATAAACTTTATACCATTCCATAGTGATTCCACTACCGAAATGATTTCATCACTTCCGTCCTAGTTCCTCCAGAAAAACGCACCTAATTATTTTGAAAGCGTTACCTCGCGCCTCCCTTCCTTCGCCTCCCAATGATGGTCCGGTGTGGATTAGAATAGGTTGGGTAGAGGAACACCACGATAATTGCTTAATGCATGCTGCATGTAGGTGAAGAGCCAACACCTGCCATGAATGTGAGCAAAAATATGCAAGAGCGCTCAAGGTGCGCGGTAACTAAATACCGAGACTAACCTTGAAGTTATTCAGCATTGTCATGAAGTTATGAAGAGAACTCCGGCCAGCACTGTGTGAAAGTGTACCTAAACAAAAAATAAAAGTTTTAATATTCCATAACGATTTGTTAGATTTAACTACCTAAATGGATTCAAAACTTCCGTCCTGCCTTGTTATCCCTTGATTTCAGAAGTTATCAGAATGATACCATTTTTAAAAAATCGTGCTCACATTAGCCATAATCTGCCATGTCAATCGCTAGCCTCCGAATTTTCCACGCTTAGGAAGCATTAAGAGGGAGGGAGAAGACATCCCATGTCACACGCAAGCAGTGGAGCCGTGAGTGAAAATGGTTACAGAGGCATCCCTTAAGCTTTGTGGTTATCGATCCAGAGATGGATTTATTAGGGCTATATTCAAATCAAGGTCCATTATGTCAGACTTCACCACCAAATCGTAGAACAAAGTAGCATTCAAAAACAAAAAGTTAAAAGTAGGACAAAAATGTAAATATTGTAATTGGCACTAACCCTCATTGGTTGGA